>NC_072735.1:46020738-46310468 GCF_026930045.1 Uloborus diversus
GATCCTAATTTGGAATTTTGCAACTAAAAACTTATTTTCATATTTAGAATAAATGTGTCTACATCATTTGGTTATTCATAACATTTTACTTATGACTCCCAATTTTACTTTTGCTTTTGTTGCAGAACCGGTCTCTTGTTCTTAGGCGGTCCAATACAGACGGTCTCCCCCCCCCCCCTTACTTTACTCTCCTACTGAGTATTTTTAGTGTTATCTTCATAATGAAGCAAATTGTGGTTCGGGTCATTCCGTAGGGAAACCAGATAGTTTGTACTGCACGTGACAGCTCTATATTTCACCTCAAAAGCAAAATTTTCAAAAATGTAATTAACAAAAATGGTTTGCCTCATGAGAAATCTTACTACTATTATATATGCGAAAGTTTGTCTGTATGGATGTATGGATGTTTGTTACTCTTTCACGCAAAAACTACTGAACGGATTTTGATGAAACTTTACAATAATATAGCTTGTGCATCAGAATAACACATAGGGTAGTTTTCGTCCTGTTATGGGGGGCCAAACCCCCTTAGGGGGGCAAGATAACACAATTTTCGTATAAATTCTCTAATATGAGGACGAAAAAATGCTTGCACATATTAACATCATATGTCCATCGAAAGCTCTGATTTTTCTGCTGAAGTTGGGCACCTGTTCGAAATTCTAAGTAGAAATAAAAACGAGTTATGAGCTTTTCAGTTCCATGTTCGAAGGCTTTCCTCAACTCAATACAGTATTTAGTGTATCATCTCAACTCCCTGTCGATAGCGACAATTGTTGTATTGTTGACTATCTTCGCTTTTCATGACTGTTCAAGGCTTTTCTCAAGTCAAATCTTGAAGCAAGATTTTTGCACAAGATTGGCAAATAATACATGGATTTGGCTGATTATTTTCTATTTAATGCAACTTTGAGGCAGATAATGCGTTTTTTTTAAATTTATTTGTAATTTTTATTTTTTTTTTATGTTAATCGATCAGTAGAAATCTAGCCAAACTTTTTTTGTGGAATCATTTCAATAGCTAAGGAATTAGTCAATTTTTTAAATTGTCGCTGTTTGTGAAGCTAAAGAGTACGCAATACTGTTTCTCGGTTTTCACCATGTAACCAAATATCGCCATTTCTTTAACATTTCTTTCTTTAAATTTGTTAACACGTAAAATTATTCGCCAACCAAATCAAACAAATCCATAAACAGCACAAAAACTTCCATTAATTTGTCTTTGCGCACAATTTCAAGCAATTGCCAAAATTTTACTATTTATGGGAAACATTTCGGGTAGCAACGTTTTATAATCACCAGAAGTATCTCGGTATTTGGCGACACTATCTCTTCGATGAAAATTAGCAACACACAGTTTTACAAAGTAGGGAGGGGGAGCCTCATTTAAGGTATCCCAATACGATTAATAGTCCAGTCAATAGATACATTTTACCTTGCAAAAAATGGGGTCAAAGATTTTATTTTTTTAATTTGTACATATTGGTGCCGACATGGAAAAACCAAGTTATCCAACACGAAAGGCCCCGGGAGAACTTTTGGTGACCGAAAAACCACAAAAATTTATGACTTTTTTTGTTTTTTCCAAAATATCTCCGAAATGGTTCAACTTAGAAAAAAATTTTAAATGTAAAGTTTAAAGAACACAAAATTTCCTACTACTTTTGCATTTACAACTTTTTCGTAGCACAAATAAAAAGCTTGCTATAGCTCTTTGAAAATAGGCAATTTTCCTCCACTCCGAAAAAAAAAAGCTTTCACACCGAAAGCAAGGCGTCATAACTATTAGAACTTGAATAGAAACTTTAGTTTTAGAGAGTTTATTGACAGTTAGAGTAGTTTAGAGTTTCTTGCTCCCCCCCCCCCCTCCGCTGGACACAGAGTAGTAATTCTGGTTGACAGATTAGTTCCCACTAGACTCCAAAAACAAACGATGTATTATGAAACTGAAATACATATATACACATTCATTTAAAGCACATACGACGATCCAATAATAAAAAAAAAAAACCTTCCCCACTGCTCACGAACTAACTTTTCTGATCTGACAGAGGTAGTCTTCATCAGACTCCAATAATAGATGATATATTGCTGTTTGTAACTGGATTACACAATATATACATTCATTTGAGGGATATAATTCGTACATTCTAGTCTAATTATTGCAAATAGAGATGCGATTTTTAAATATTAATGTGAAGGAATGAATATTAGGCAGCTAATAAGCAAACAATCAACGCAGTCATGCATCCTATGCTCTGATACAATAATAATAACAAACCCTCCCCCACCGCTCACGAACTAATATTTCTAGTCTGACAGAAGTAGTCTTCAGTCAGACTCCAATAACATATGATTTATATTGCAGTTTGTAATTGAATTACATAATCTTCTCATTCATTTAAAGCACATAATTCGTACCATCTATTCTATTACAAGCGAAAATGCAATATTCGAATATAAATGTGAATGAATAAATATTAGGGTGATAATAAGTAAACAATAGACATAATAATGCGTAAATAAAGGTACAATAGCAATACGTAATGAACACTTTGAAAAAATTCTGCAGAAACTGACTTTTTGAGGCATGAAAAACCCAAAAGAATTACCTTTCAAAATGAAAATCACACTGTAGAAGCTTAATACAGATTAATTACAGACAGAATAATACAGATCTAAAGTACAGAGAGATTCATTCGACCTTAAAGCAAATAGAGAAAGGACAACAGAATACGCTGTGTATCTTCTTCGAAGCCGTTTTGAAGGTCCAGGTTCTCCCGGTTCAGAATCTGTAGGGGGTAGAAAGAAGCTGTGTTCCTTTAATTGTTCATCTCCTTGTTGCGGTAATTCCAAAAGCTCCTGGAACAAATCATCTTCTTCAGCAGTCTCATCCAAAGATGAAATTTCTGCAACATTTTCACAATTTGTGCCACTGCAGTGTTTGCACGTGCTGGAGCATTTTAAACCTGCCTTGTGACAAGAACAGGTTCCAGTACAATTTTTCTTGCAGGTACAAGGCACAATCTTCAAACGATTCTGAGTAACTGAATCTCTTTTCGTATAAACATGCATTAAACCTTGCTTTCTGCGTTCCCAACCCCATTTCTCTGGTTCAATTATGTTACCCAACCAACTTTGAATTTGGTGGTAGAACCAATATGAGTGATAACATCCAGCATCCTCCGCCCCCCCCCTCCTCCCCGCGCGTTGGAAGTAGCCCTGCAAGATTTATCTTAGCCCTGTATGCTAGTTTCATAAAAAGATTAAATTGCAAAGTATCCAAAGATAGGTTCAAATACTTTACGTCACCTGTGTATAATATTTGCGAAATGTTTTCTCCAGCTGCAGCTAAGGCATCATGATGACAGATTGGGTCCATAAATACTTCAATAGCTACCCTAATTTCAGGAGTTTTTTTTTTTTTTTTTTTGACTATTTTGTACGACTTAATTTTGCCTTGGCCAAAGATTGCCGGAATCGTATCACACCCACCAAACGCATGGATGAAAAGAATATTACTGGGGTCAAACTTAAAAGATATAGTGGGGAAAAAAACAAATCACAAGCATTCCCTCTTCCAGGTTTTAAAAAGAACAAGTTGCTGAAAGGCTGTCCTAAAGCTGTCATCAGCACCAACAGATCTATATCCTCTCGCTCACTATAACAACATTTTCTATTTCTTTTGCCTTTGAAAGAGCAGTAAGTAAGTCGGCATCATCTTGAGTCTGCCTAACTTCAATGCCACTCTTCGAAATATGTCTCAAGAAGTTGAATAAGACAATTCTTGCCATATTATATAATTTGCCAGTAATCTTTCTTGAGGAATTTAGTTAACATGTTAGGTTCAACCATTACTTCAAGGGAAGAGATTGATTGCTCATTGATATAGCATTTGTGACAGGCAGTGTGAATTGTCACTTCTTTTAAGAACTTCAAAAAAACGCTAATGTTCTTCATTTTGCCGTTTTGCGCTACATCTTTGAAGATTTTCTATTCCCTTCTCCTTCACAATCTTTGTTTCGCATTCATGCAAACTGATTTCGCAAATAATAATAATAATAATTAAAAAAAAACACCTTGGTCAGGCGTAATCATTTCTAGGGAAAAAAATTATAATACAGAACACACAAATTGATAAAACATACTCTCGCTCAAACCCTGAAGTGACCAACATGAGTAGCTATTGAGTCGATTCATCTCATTTGGAGAAAAAAAGGGGGGGGGATGGAATGGGGGTGTTTTGTTTAAGTTAAAGGGAACGGAGGCATTTACCCTCAACTGTGAAAGACAAATGATTTCCAAGGTCAGACTGCCGGCGTTTCTCCTTTTTTCCTCCGTTATCCAATGCGCTTTCACGCACTTCGCTGGGGGGTTCAGAAAAAGTGTGACTTTCAAGAAGCTGTTACTCGCTTGCTTTTTATGCTACAAAAATGTTGTAATGACAAAAGTTGAAGGAAATTTAATCCCCTTTAACATTTGCATTGGAAGTTTTTTTGTAATTTTAACCATTTTTAGAGATATTTTGAAAATACCACAAAAAGTCACAAATTTTTGGAGGTTTTCGGCCCCCAAAACTTCTCCCGAGGTCTTTCGTGTTGGATAACTTGGTTTTTTCATATTGGCACTAGTATACACAAATTTAAAAAATAAAATCTTTGACCCCATTTTTTGTAAGGCAAGCCCGTTTTTTTCTACCTATTGACTGGACTAGTATTAATCAATATTTTTCTTTATATCTCAATATTATCATTCGCCTTTTTACGCCAATGTTGGCTTCTTCGGCGGCTGCTTAAAAAATTTTGCCGATCGTATTAATCAATCTTTTTCTTTATACATCAATATTATCATTCGCCTTTTTACGCCAAGGTTGCCACCATCGGCGGCTGCTTAAATAAATTTTGTGTTGAATAAAGTATTTTCTAGATCTATCTCCAGTTAGATGTCCTTTGGAATATTTTTAAAGGGGGGGGGGCACAAAGGGCATACTCTTCATGCAGATTTTGTCGACAAATAACAAAAAGCACTTCAACTTTTACGTGAAAGCATTGTTTTTTCAAAGTCATGGTATGTGTTTGTGGGGGGGGGGGCGGCTATTGATCCCCCGTTGAAGTTCCTCTATTTCTTACTGTCTATCTACTGTATCCACCTCTATATTTGTCCACCCTTCTTTCTCTCTATCTATCTATCTATACGATCCATGCATATCTATCTCTGATAGTAATTAACAATCCTTCTCTTTGTAAAAAAAAAAAAAACATTTTTCGTCCACTTAATATCATCTCTCTATCTACCAAACCTAACCACCAATCCCTACAAAAATCATGCAAAAAACCGCGGGCTTTAATTATTTACTTAAAACTGCACGCAAAAAAAAGGCCATGTGTTCTCCGTAGTGTGCAAAAAGCAGCGCTTGCAAAAGATAAAAAAAAAACACCGCTTTTATTGAATTAAAATGCGCACAAATATTCGACCAAATAAATATAGCAAAACGTCCAGAAAAAAAGGTTGGAAAAATAAAGGTATGAAATCTCTGAAAGTTAAAGGAAAAAAAAGTGAAGAGAAAGCAAACGATTTCATTTAGGTCACGTGATGAGGAAGTGCGTAACTCAGCCGGCAATGCTTACAGGTCGCGTCGCGTTCTGTATTTAAAAAATTGTAAAAAAAAAACTTTTGCGTATTTTTAAAAACTTTTTTCTTCTGAAGGGGGCGGAATGTTTTTACTATTACCAACTAAAATTTTGGAATCGAGAGCTCAATACTTTTTGCAGGATGGGTTTCAAAAAAAACTAAACCCAGAAAAAAATGCAAAATAAAGGTTTTTTTTAAAAATTCATAAAGAATTCAAAAACTGCTCTATTTTCAAAATTTGTTCAATCATCATATTTAAAACTAAATTTCCTACATTATAGTACAAAAAATATTTGTGTGGTGCGATTGGTTCGGGGTCTGTGAGGTAAAAAGTACTAAAAAGTGCAAAAAAACGCATAAAACATTAAATAACTTTTTTTCTAATAAAAATATCAAAAATCGAAGCCCGAGGTGCACTTTTCAGCAAAAACTGCACCAGTATACCAAATTTCATCTTTCTAGGCCTTACCGTTTTCCTGGGATGCGCGCCACACACACACACACACAAACATCTTATTTTATTATATGTATAGAAGATAGAAGAAGATAGAAGAAGATAGATAGATAGAAAAAGATATGTTTAGATTGCGCTGTGTGCTCTTTATAATCTGGAAACACATGACAGATCTTATTGCTATGGGCACGTTTTACGTTGTTATTGAGCTTTATTATGAATCAAGATGTCGAACTTTATCTTAACAAATATACCGTTAAGACAATTGCTACAAAAAATTATAAGTTGTGTGCTATAAACCAAGAGACACAAATTTATGCTTAGCTTGCAGCAAGTATGATATCTGGATTTCAGTGCGTGTGTGTGTGTGTGTGTGTGTGTGTGTGTGTGTGTGCGTGTGTGTGTGTCCACGAATTTTGGTTTTATATATTAGCTTAGAAATATAAAGTTATATTTTATACTTTTCTCTAAATATTGCGCAATGCGTTATGGTTGTAAAACCTTAAGCTTTCAGAATCTTATTCCAGAGGTTTCGAAAAATGTATAAGAAACATTTGTTTTATAAGCATCTTATTTCATTGAAAGCTTAAAGTATGCATTCCTATATGCAGACAGTGTTTGTTTTCGTCTGTGTTTATTCGGTGGTTTTTAGAGCAGAATGCATTTACTTATTTTAATATTTAACTTCAAAGGATAAAGAAAAAGGTTAAAAGGGGATGAAGGCTAAACATCAAAGTTGTTGAGTCCAAGGCCCTATATTTCATTAAAAAACAGATCCCTAACTATATCTAGTAATGCACTTCTCTCAAAAAGTAAGATCTTGTAAACTAAACAAAGTAGTGCAATTTTAAGTGCATTTTACATTAAATTATTAACCATAGGCAGCAGCACATTTACTGCTCAAACATAAAAGTTCCAAAGCCCATCAAAGTAAATATATTTCCGTCAAGAAGTTAGTAAATAAATCATTCAGCCTCGAGTATCTATTGACAAAACGTTTGTTATAAATGAATTTGACTGGTTTCAATTTTTATTTTTTTTTCTCAAATTGTATGTTTTTTTTTTAAGCAAGAAAAATCGCAAGAAATTGCTATTTTCAACCTCCAAAGTCAATTTAAAAGTAGACTCCAATCAATTCCGACTTGAATGCAGATTTATTTCACAGAAGTTGAGCAATCTTAATAGAACAAAATTGAACCAAAATGTAATTTTTATGCCATGCTTGCCATAGAAAGAACAGCGAAAAATCTTCATTTTTCCTGAAAACTCGCTACCAGTAATCTTTGTAAGAAACAAATACTTTCTGACATAAAAGTAAAAGTAGAATTATGTGTTTGGAAAACATATATAGGTACTAAAAACATTTTAATTCCTATAGCACTATTTTTCTCTATATTATTCCAGCGCAATAGTTAATCGCCGATGATAACCTATTGGCTAGTTTTTACACAGTTGCGCCAACAGATTTCTTTTCTGGGTGAGCTTGCTAGTTCAACAACCTTAGAGCAGAAATTTTAAATGGAGAGAGAAAGTCCAATCATTTGCTTAGCAAAATCTGAGTCAAAGACCACAAGTCATGTGACTCAACTACGACGAACAGCCAACACGTTTTGCGTGAAACTAGTGAAAGAAACCTAATTTCTTCCAATGCTTCTCTTTAAAATCAATTACGGGACTTGGTGTCTTTGTTTCACCGAATGTAAGTCTTCAATCCTTCCATTTTATCTCTTCTTGATTTTCATAACCATATTTGTAGACATGTTTGTCAACAAACTAATAGTGTCAGCAACGTAAAAAAGAGATTTGGTCCGAAAATTTTGTTTAGTTATTCTGGTACTTAGTAATTTTTATAGAAATGCAAAAAAAAAAAATGTTCAAAGTGATCTTAAGTAAATGCCATTCTTAAATTACTAAATATCAAAACCAAAAGAAATTAAAGTGCTTAACTTGTTTAAATAAAACAGAAACAAAAAAGCGCAACACATTCAAACGACATATACAGCACGTGTCCGCTCAACCTTCAAGACTTCTATCATCGTAACTGTTAGTACTAGATAAGTACTTCTAATTGCAAAAATGATGCTACAGTACCGAATTAGAATATTAAATTTTAAAGAAAAAATATATTTAGTGAAAAAATACGAAATATAACTTCTTATATGGTCCTTATGTCCTCCCATTTATGTTTAGAGAAAACATAGACATAAAAAACATTTCGGACACAGAAACAAATTTGACAGCAATACGACCAACATTTCCGAGATATGAAACGCAGAGTTTTCGAGATTTATACCACTTTACACTCGTGGTTTTCAGCGATCATACAGCAGATTAATATTTTTTTCCCTCAAACTGTTAGAACTTTGGCAGTATGTTTTTACGTATCATGATAAAACATTTCCTTTTTTTATCAATAGCAAATGAGAAGGATAAATATATACTATTCTTTTTGCTACAATAGTTATCTTTCAGGGCGACATGTTTCAATCTCGCTTTCAGAAAGGTCTCTTAAAATTTTGAACTTGAAAATTTCGGTGAATATTGGTCATACTAATGTCAAATTTGTTGTGTTTAATTTTTTTTATGCTTGTTATTTCTTTAAATATGGGTGAGAGCATATAGGGACTATATAAAAATTAGGTTCCGTACGTTTTTACTAAACTGATTTTTTTACTTTATACTTTCATTATCTTAACTCTGCATTTTATTCTAACCATTTTTGGAATTGGAAGTATGTATCTAAGACTAACAGTTGCAAACATAGAGGTATTGCAGGTTAAACTTAGGCACGCACGCTATATACGTGTAAATCTGTGTGCGTGTTGTGTTATAAAACTGAATTCCTGCTTTTCTTTCATTTCAAGTAAATAAAAATTGCTATACATTTGATATTTAAGAGAGTATTTGCTGGATAACTAATGTTCCTGCTTTACCGAAGATGATACTTGTAACATAAGATTCTGCTGCTCGATTGCACTTAGTGGAAATAAAATTCATATCTATAATCTCTTATGGAGCATTTATTACATAAATATCTTCCATTTTATTAGTCATCCTCGATCTCATTTGATATAGTACTGTTATAAAAGTTGGCCGAATCAATGCAAGCCATGGAGCTTTCATAATGAGTATTTTCTGCTAACATATCTGTCAAATATCAATGTTCTTATACATTATTTTTTATTAGAAAAAGGAAAAGGAGCATCAATTTTTTAGTTTACGTTCTTAAACAAATAGATTGATAAAAAGGAATAAGAAATCCAAGGATTAGAAGTAAGAACATAGAAGAATGAATCTTAAAACAATACTAATCCAAGCATTAAGTAAGTAAGTAATTTTAGTAAGTAAATAAGTAAGCATTTAGTAAATAAATTATGCTCTATCCTACTCTTCTTCCTGACTTTGTAAATATTTTAAGTTTAAAAAAAAATGTTTTTAATTACTTACTCCTGTAAGCCTCGGGGTATATTTTGTGAAACACAAGGAGTTTTTAATTTTTAATTAAAAAAATCCTACTTTTACGTTAATTATCGCAAATTAATGTTTCACCATAATAAACTAAACACGCGAGTATTTATGCATAAAACATCTAGGTAGTTTCACTTATTACTGTTGGATTATTATACGTAACAATATTAAAGAACATTTTTTCAATTACTAAACAATTCTCACTAAATTTTTACATAAAAACGTTTTGAATATTTTTTTAAATAATCATAATCTTAGAACTGAAAATAGCAGCTTAATTATTAGAAGAAAAAGGAACCATATGTCATCGGTTGTATTGAGTAGATGGGGGTTGCAGAGCTATGTGAAGTTGTAAAGCATTGAGTTGGTTTCGGTGCTGCTTGATGCGATAGTTTTTTGAAAATAATATATCGATCTGCACAATAAATTACCAGTAGACACAATAAACACACTAAAGTCACGCATTGTATTTTTTTAGTACGTTTTAAGTTTTGGAAAAAATTAAAGTCCCGGTATTACAGTCACCTAGCAAGGTTATGAAATACGTTTTCTGCTCTTTATTTTATAAAACGAAAAATGAAAGTATTGTACGCAGCTAATTTCCTTATTAAACTATTCTGAAATTAGTTTGAAAGCAACCTCTGTTTTTGAAATGGTAAGTTTTTAAAGGAACTCTCCAACATTTTGCCGTGATAAGCAGATCAAAATTTCTGCGATACGGTACACCGTTAATAAAAAAATATTTTAAGATATTAAGATTATTATATTTATTTTTATCACACAAAAACATTAAAAATAAAACCAAGAATCACTGATGCAAATTTTAAACGAAGCCATACAAGTAATTCTCCGAAGCAGAAAATTGGAATTGACAAATTTTGTTCGAAACCTTTAAAGGCAGCGAAATTACACTGCTTTTCAAAAATGAAAAACAGACCGTCGGATTTATGTGTATAAACTATTTATATAAACAATCAATTTGTTGAGCTTAAAATATTGATTATGAGAACAAGTAAGGAAATTTGCAAGTTATAGCTGCTAAAAATAAGCAATATACTTTAATCTTCAAGTTCATTTTGATTCGCTGGTTAGTCATTAGAAGTTAGATCATTAGACTAGTAAGAAGAAAGTGTATGAATCCCAAATGGTTCGATCTGAAGTAGGTAATCTTTAGTGGATCATTAGGAAAGATAAATTACCGAAGCTCTTTAGCATCAGCGGCGAGAAATTTATCTTTCTGTTCAAATCTTCTGCTCAGATTCAAAATCTTCGGTAAAGGTTTTATTGTTTAGACTTAAGCGATCTGTGAAATATCAATAATCAATCATTCAATACTGCTCGCAAATTCTGAAAAAAAAATAATAATTTGAATTTTTGACATCTTGAATTCAAATTTTGTTTTTCGCAATCACGAGCGTGTGTGTGTATGAATGCGCGTGTGTGCTTGTGAAGGCGCATGTGTGTAGGTGCGTGTGTGTATGTATGTATGCATGTGTGTGCGTGTTGTGTATGCAGTGCTGTGTGTGTACGCGCGCGTGTGTATGTGTGTAGGCGTTTGTGTGTTTGTGTGTGTATGCAGGCATATGTGTTTGTGTGGAGGCATGAGTGTGTGTATGTGTGTGTGTGTAGGAGTGTGTGTTTTTGTCTGTGCGCAGGCATGAGTAGGATATGGACGCAACCTGGAGATGGTTTTCGCAAGAGGAGCAGCATCGTGAGGCCGGTTGACGCGACGGTGATGCTGGCAGAGGGAGGTGGTGGGAAAATAAAATGATAAGAATTCAAAACAGTCAAGTTAGAACAATAATCAATCGTGATTGCTCAGAAAAAAACTAGAAACTTAACTAGTAGCACCAATATTGACTTTTTAAATAATTTCCCTTTCCTCCTAATTTCTTTGCATAGATTTACAGATTTTTTTCGTATAATATGATTTTTAACTCTTTCCCTCTCAAAAAAAAAAAAAAACATTGCTCTTATAAACCATTTTAACAACTAATGTACTAAAAATCAGGGCTGCGGAGTCGGGGAGAAAATGGTCGACTCCGCCTATAACTCCCACTACGGAAGTTTTAGATAATTTGACTCCGACTCATTTACTACAAAATCAGTTCGACTTTGACTCCACTAGAACTGGCAGAGTTGCGGGCTTCGAGGGACAAGAACTGACTACCACTCTTAGAAACAGTCTAGTTTTTCTCAAAATTACAAAAGGTGCACACATAGAAGTGTATTAACGTTGTGAAAAAAAATTTGGGGGATAAAGATCAAAATATAAAAACAATTACGTTTAAATTTAAAAAAGCTTTTATTTCAATAAATATTCTTTGTCACTGCAATACTTCATGAACATCTTGTATTTCTAGTGCGATACTATTTATTAGTAATAAAGTAAAGAAACAGGGGGGGGAGTAAAATAGCGGGGCAAGGTGAAATAGTCAAATATTTACTCTGCCTTTAGCGCTACCCATCCAGTAATATTTTAACTATGCAGTAACAGATGTAGTCTATTCCAGTCAAAAAAAGATTATTCTATGAAAATCAATGAGTATAATAATGCAAGCAATTTTCAGCAATTGATACTCATTTTGTAATATTTTGTTGTAAGACGAAAATTATTATTATTATTATTTTAGAGATAAATTTCTCATTATATTAACATTTTAAGCATTAATTGAACCCTACTAATACTACATGCAGCATTTATTTGTATAAACTTATTTGTATTTTAAATGCCTTATACAGTTAGTCAAGTGCATACGGGTCAAAGTGAATGGGGCATAGTTAAATAGTTCATTTCATTTAACATTTAATCTTTTATCAAATCATTTACGTATTTATTTATTATTTCATTTACATTCATTCATTCAATAATTCACTTATATATTTTCTTTCATTCACTTATTTTCTTATCAATTCGCTATTTTGTTAACTGATTGATTTTTTCTCATTCATTCATTTTATATTTATTTATTCATTTTTATCAAAAAATTTCTGTAATAATTGAATAAAATATATGCCATTGGAAAAATATTTCCTTTTTCTCCTTGCCCCATGAAAAAAAAAAAAAAAAAGAAGCAAGTAAATTTCTTTTTTTTTTCTTTTTGGAGGTACAAAAATAAAAAATAATATTTCAATGTAAGTATTATTATGAAATACATTGTTCTTTCTTTATGTACCGCAGTTTTCAGAACAAATATCCATCTTGTTTATTTGGAAAAGAATAAGTCATATTAACCATTTAACTTGGCCCCACATTCCCATACTATATGCTGTTTTATTGGATGTCCACCCTGCTTGTGAGGCAGTGGCACCTCCCCTTTTGTACAGCAGTGTGCTACAACAACTACAAGATAAAAAGGTTGCTGTTAGTTTTAACTACTATTATATTGGCAAGTAAATACTGATTCATAAAAAAAAAAAAAAAATTTAAAATTTATCATCCTTTGAAATTGTCATTTTAATAGTAAGTTGACTCACTTTTTTGTTTCTCTCAAAGATTGGACTTTGGCCATTTTTCCAATTACTCCCTCATTCAGTAAGTTACCGCCCTATAGCCAGGTCTAAGGCAGAATATCTATCTTCTATCTGCCAGAAAAAAAGGAGCATTAGTGAGAATTCACTATCCTAAATGGCTCTGTATCTTGAAACCTAGACTTAATCTCAACTTTTTATGATGATTTTCGTGTTTAGTGAGGCAAAATGCTTCGGAAATAGCTATTTTTGAGCTAAGGCCAGAATATACCTGCCTTGCCTTCAATATTCGAGTTGAACCGAACCATTGTTTCGGTCACTCGTCTTTTCAATGCTAATTCTGTATTAGCTACCAGTTTGTTTGTCACTCTAGGCTTCCTTAAGATATTTTCCACCTCCAGCTCAGTCACTCCTATGCCGGGCTGATGAGAGCTAATAAGCACGAAACTGCAGTCCTCGACTTGAATTGACTGAGCTGGCGGTGTATTTCATGAACTCCCTCATTATTTAAGTTTATTAGAGCAAGAAAAAAAAGCGAGAAATCGTCTTTAAAACTTACGCACTTATTTTTTTTCACAACCCTAACTCTTTCAAAATTATATACATTGCATAATTTTTTGTACAGTTTTGTCCGTCCGTTCAATTTAAATCAAGTTTTCCATGAATCAACATATCCTTTTTTTTAAAAAAAACAGTCAAACCTAGTCTCACTTGTCGACAACAATTGTTCTTCAAAACTGTTCTTAACTTTCACCATTTCATCATTAACATTTCTTAATCCTTACTTGAAACTAAAGACACTCAGCCGTGTTCCATTGCGAAACGCTAATTACCAAATACATACTCCGCACTAGCTTTAACTTATTAAGTTCAGGAAATTCCCACAATTGAATCTCATTTAAATACAAGAAGTTTGCTTTGTGTCCCTGAATCAATTATTTTGATTCTAATGATGTTTATGTCAAGAGCTTGATTTATGTCGAAAGCTTGCAAAACGCTTCGGTCAGGCTCTTAGCTTTGACTAACTTAATGCAAAGTTGTTTAAAAAGGAAAGTGTCTAAGCTCAATCACAAAAGACTCTCGTATTTTTCTTTTTAAGCATTCATTTTTACAACAGCTCAAAAGCCATCCAATCTCAGTAATCTAAAAAAAAAGGTTGCTATTAAAAATAAAATAAAAAATTAAAAAAAACTAGTTCGTAAGTGCAAACAAACCTTCTAGTTTTGTTTTAAGATATAGTGATTAGCGTAGGTAGAAAAAAAGAAAAAAATAACAATTTGAATTTTGTCATCTTGAATTCAAATTATGTTTTTCGCAATCACGAGTGTGTGTGTGTGTGTGTGTAGGCGTGTGTTTGTGTGTGGAGGGAGTATGTGTATGTGTGTAGACTTGTGTGTTTGTGTCTGTGTGCAGGCATGAGTGTGTGGGTAGCCGTGTGTATGAGTGTTTGTGTGCGTGGGGGCAGGGTATGTGTATGTATGTGTATGTATGTGTAAGCATATATGTCTGTGTGCAGGCATGAATGTGTGGGTAGTTGTCTGTATGTGTAGGTGTCTGTATGTGTTTGTGTGTGTGTATGTGTTTGTGTATGTGTGTAGGGGTATGTGTGTGTATGGTGGTGTTTGTGTATGTGTGTATGGTGGTGTTTGTGTATGTGTGTATGGTGGTGTTTGCGTATGTGTGTATAAAGGTGTTTATGTATGTGTGTGTATGTGCTTGTGTGTGTGTGTGTACGTGCGTGTATGTATGCGTGTGTGTGTGTAGGATATGGACGCAACCTGGAGACGGTTTTCGCTAGAGGAGCAGCATCGTAAGGCGGGCGGTGCTGGCAGAGGGTGGTGCCGGTGGGATATAAAATGATAGCACACCAAAAACAGTCAAATGAAAGCAATAAGCAATCGTGATTGCTAAATAATAACGATGACATTTGACCTACAATACAGAAACAAGGAGGCCAAGGCGCACATTAGTTTAAGAGTACATGAAACACTCTCGAATAAAAATAGTTGTTAAAGTCTATCAGAGTAACTTCGAGCCTTTCCAATCAACTTTGTGCCACTTAAAAATTTTTGTATATTAATTATTAAAAAAAATCGGAGGCTCTCTATTCCACTCTGCTACAGAAGTTATAAAATCAGTTTTCTACTCTTTATTAAGGAAACAAAGTTCGCAAAACTGTACGAAACAAATTATGAAACATAACAAATCTAAAGTTACTACTCGGAACGCAGATTTGAAGTTGATGAAATCCTATTGTTTTTCCCAAAGTAAATAATATTATACTTATTGATCAGAATTTTCATATCCTATGTATATGAATTTCTGATATCTATAACAATTTATTTACAATATTGCACTGCAAAAAATATTTTGAAAAATTCCTGGAAAATGATGGGCAGCTGATGTGCCCAATTTCTGATAGTAACGTTATCTCGCGATACATCTTGCAAAAACAGGAATGTTTTTCACCAAATGTCAGTAAACCTTCATTTAATTAATCAAAGTCAAATTATCCTTGAAACTTTCTGAATAATTTGAATATCTTCCGGTTAAAGCCAGTCATGTATGGGGAACCTTCAGGAAAAATTAGGTACGTTTAGTGTAATTGATTAGAACTTTTCTGATTTACTAAGAAAGCTCCAGAAGCATTAATTCAACCATGGCCACAGCTAAGAAAGAATAGCAAGTAAGACCCAAGCAGAAAATGCAACTCCTGCCTGGCAAATCTGTATCTATCCAGTAACTTGATTCGCTCCCATTGAGAACTTAATCAATTTGGATGGACCGTAATTGAACTAAAGCCGATACACTTAATAAGCACGTTCAGTCAATTTTTAAACTGCCAACTAAAAATATTTTTCCCTACAGTGAAAAATCTACATTCATGCAACTTGCATCAATTCAGGAAACTTTTTGCGCTTTTACTTAATTTTACGGAGAAATAGATGAAACCCTGTGAATTCCCGAAAAATTCCCGGAAATAACCAGTAACGTATCGGAATTTTTTTACAGTGTGGAGAGTCAAGTCTCCTTCTGGCTGTTGCTCGCAACCTCCAGAACTATGTTGGATCATTTCACGATCGGAGATCGCATTACGTGCAGATCGGCTGGACTACGATAACGTGATTGCTCGGAAAAAAATCTTGAACTAACGGAGATTTGGCCGATTATTTAAGATTTTTAAGTATTTTTTAATGTAATTTTTCGGGGGAGGGGGGGGGGAATCATTCACCGTTCTGAATTGGGTGACACGCCAAGAAAATACAACTAAAACAGTTTTAGAACTATGAAATTTTACTTATTTCTAAAATTTCTACCGTAGCCATAGTAACGCAAGTTTTATATATATGTTCTTCGATAAATAGACATTGTAGAACTTTGAGGCTGTTAATTTCACGCTGAATATGTTATACATGTAAGGGGATTGTATGCAGGTTTTCTCCTTCTTTTTTTATCAACTTTACCATTAAAATTTTGCTAAGGAGGTGTAGTTTGAAAATTAAAAATTGTTGTTTTCAGAATTTTTATTTTTATTTTTATTTTTTTTTTGCAAAAATTAAAACGTGATAATTTCTCTAAATACTGATGCTTTTCTTCGTCCACTCTTCCTGCATAACTATTCGCAACTCCAACAAACTATAGGGAGCACTGCAGTCACTGTCTAATGGCTGACGAAAAAGGTAAAACAAACGCACGCCGTAGCGTAGAAAATGCTAATAAGCCTAGTAAATGTTGTTTGTTTGTATGCATGACTTTTTTGTTTTACACTTTTTAAATTATTTTTCAAAGTCTTATGGACATTCTGACCCACATAGAAAGAAATGAGAATTCAATTATCATTACTAAACGTTAGAAATTAATGCAAATTTCGTATTTCTTAGTTGTAAGCAGCCATTTCCCCGATGTTGAATTCGAAGTTTATCAATTCTTGATAGAACTACATTTTTATTGTGGTCATAAGAACATTAAATATTTCATTTAACAAAACCTTTGTTTACCAGTGTTATCAAAAGAGGAAAATGATACTTTTTCGTCTTTTTTGGCTAGCGTTAATTGTTTTACATTTGTAGCTGAGTTATTTCTCAAATTGCCGAATCGGTTAATTTTAATTTTTCTGCTTCGTATGTTTCTAGTTTCTGAATTATGATTTAATTCTGTCATGCTATTTAAATCATCAACAAAATTATCACGGATACATGGTGGTAGTTTCCTTTTTAATTAATCTTCCATTATTTCTTTAAACTTATCGAATTCTGTAATCTTTCAGCCATTTTGATCCACTCATGATAAGAAATAAAAATGGATTAGAACTGACATGCGAAATCTCGCCAAGGGTTCTTTGCTATCACAATACTAAAACTATAACCCTAAACTATAATCGTACCATTTTGGCGATGAAAATTCTCAGCGTTAAACATTTTTCATTTCGTTCTACGATAATATATTCAAGAAAATATTTTGCATACTGTACATACCAACAAAATGCTGCAGTAAAATAAGGTTTGTTAAATTAATTATTTTTAAACTAGGCGGAGATGAAAGCCCTAATTCTTCTGCTAATGTCATCAAATCCTTCTTTCGAGTTTAAGATGAAAAAAAACCCATATTCTTACAAATTCACACACAACAATAAAAAAAAAATTACCTGGTATAACGTTATTCTCTTTCAAAAAAAAAAAAGCATCGAATAGATAGCATATTCGTTGTTAATTTCATGTAATGCGTTAATAAATACTCATAATAAACTGCCTATGTTTACCAACAGACACACGTGGAACGCAATGTTTTACCTTTTTCTTTAATTTTGTAAATCGTCGCAAGGTAGAGTATTCGAGCGCTGGATTTGCGAATTCCATGCGGTACAATAATTTATATAATGGTTGGGATATGCTACAGAACAAAACTAGGAAGTTTTTAAATGTTTAACACTCATATATTTCTGACTTAAAGTTCCTCTACTAAAATACTTCTTTTTTCTATAATTTATTTTTCAACGCATTTCCCAAGCGGCTCAAAATTTCTCTGCACGCCAAGCTAACTTTGAGTCAGGTAAAAAATTCATTTCGGATAGTTTTAGTAATAATTTGAATAGTTATTGTTTCTTAACTTAGGATAACTACACAATACTTTAGGAGTTTTTCTTTTGTTCTATGCAATAACTCTGATAAAGTAGACGAAGGCAGAGTAAATGCGGCGCAAAGTTACCCAAAATGACTATAGTGAAAATTTGAGAAATTTACATAAGTGCCCTAAAACATGTGTGTTAATGGAACTGAACATCGGATAAGTACAAGCGCAAAAACGGGAACACGTGATATGTAAAGTCTCTTCTGAATTGTCACGCAGACAACACTCTGCGTTCCTCCTAGGGTCACGGGTAACAGCAACAACTTGCTTCCAGCAATTCAGCCAAGCATGAGCGCATATTAAAAAAGGTTGGTCTTTAAATTACCATGCTTCACATTATGTACCATGAATTCCATAGCAAAACAATGGAAGAATTGCAAATACATGGATGCTTAACATCTTGTAAACTGTGTCTAAAATCCTTAGAACGACATTAAATGCATATATTTTTGTCATTTAAATTAACATATTTCTGTCATCTTAATTTAATATATTTTTTCATGTAAATTTGGGATGCAATTTAGCTGTTTTTATTACTACAAAACCTTACTAAACCGTTTTCTATCTTGTCATAAAAATTTGAAAAAAAAAAATATTTTGTCTCATAAAACATTTATTTAAGTAATTTGGAAATGGGCACAATATATAAGCAACATATAAAAATTAAATAAAAAACAAATATTTTTTAATTAACTATAGATTTTATTATCATGTTCATTTTTTTTTAAATCGAAAGCAAAGAAAACCGGTTTTCTGTATAATGTGTGTGTGCTCTTTATAATAATAATAATAATTATAAAGAGCACACATAATTAAGTAAATATTTAATTTTTTTTACATTCTTTTTTTATTCCAGTTTAAGATGTCTTGAACAAAACCTATTATTCTGCGTTACCCTTAAGATTCTTTCTATGCACTTTATTTTTAGATGCAAAGATGTTTAGAGCTTTTCATAACTAAGGAAAAAATAATTGTTTTCTTGTTCGTTACATTTCATTGTAACCCATGAAAATCTAATTAATGACTTGATTCTGTATCACTGCTTGTAAACGATCTAAACTTAGAATTAAAAAATATTCCCACTTTTTTGTTTTATTGTTATTTTTTTATATGAAATGGTTTTGCTAAATACTTTTTTAAGAAACATGAAAACAACTGATTCATTAAATTTCAGATATTTTTCTGAAAGCAAAAGTCAAAAAAAGATATTCAATGCAAAACGCTCACAAAATATTTATACCTTTGATTTAATATTTATAACTTTGAACCAATTATTTCTAATCTTTTTTTTTATAATTTGATTGAAAAGGTGTGAAAAACATGTAAAAAAATATTTGTAAAAAAGTAAAAGAATAGATTCTTAACGCATGATTTTAGTAGTTTTGTAATCTGCAACAATTTAAACAATTAAAAAATAGATCTATAAACTCTAATATATAAAGAAATTCGACGCTCCTTCTAGATCTTAACTATGTAAGAAAACAAGCTGTAAAAAAATCTTAGCAGTATTTTTTTTTTTTTTCATTATTAAAATTACATGTTCTAATATCTTATCCTCTCACCTCACTGTTGCAATGTAAATGATTGATTTGATCACAAAAAAAAATTGTTTATAAAACAATTAGCATGTTTTGTCCTGAAAATAGTGGGTTTTTAATGTGTTTACAATGTTTCCAAACAAGTTACTGTAGAAGTTACAAATAGAGGTTGCTTCCCATTAAAAAGATTATCTATTGTCGTTATCAACACTTTCTATTGTTAATTCTACATTTTAATGTTATCTTTGCGAAAATGTAGTGAAATAAATATTAAAGTGAGTATAAAAATGCGATTTCCATTACATTACTTTATTTATTTTAGCTCTTAAGCAATTGAGAATAATGTTAGCACGCAATTTTAAGCATGTGAGGATAAAAGTGAGCAAAACGTTTCTGCCAAAGTAAAACAAACAGAATGAGTAAACACAAACATTTAAATGAAAATTCATACATTTTCAAACGTTATTGTACATTTAGTAACACTTATTAACTCCTAAGTATATAAATGAAAAATTAATTTCACTAAGCAATGCTTTTAAGAAGTTAAATAACGAGGTGTCATTTTTCTCCTTCTTATTAATCAAGTACAGTCAATTCTCTATAACTCGAAGTCCCAAGGGACCGGCTAAAACCTTCGAGTTTGAGTTATATTGGAAGTCCCTTCTCCAGCCTTCTCAAGAATAATGTTTATTTTCTTTTTCAGGAATAGTGCATAATGGATAGACTATAACACTTATAGTTTGGAAAAAATTAATTATTAGTACTAAAAAAATACTATTCTTACAGATAATAAACTTTATTAAGATACTTCGAAAAGAGAAATTATTTTTGACTACTTACATTTTTATCGCAAACTTGTGTTTGTATATCATAGTCCTAATATTTCTTTTCTCTTGCTTTCAATATGTACTTCTTTTAAAGGTCTTTTTGTCCTTAAATCAGATGATCTGAATCACGCCGAAAATAAAGCCTACTTTTTTCAATTTTTGCCATAGTTTTGTATCTCAAAGATTAGCCTACAAGAAAATAATAAGTCGTCATTCACGGCAAAATGTAGCCCGATCGGCTACTTCTCAAGTAATCTTGCAACACTATGTGCAGTGCATATAGGAGCACTATTGTGAGTAAATTATCCCCTTAACACAAATTGATAAGTAAAGCAATGCGTAAAATGAAAGAAAAACCTTTTTTTTTTCTTAATTTGGATATATTTTTATAAATAAAATGGAAATGAAAATCTCGTTAAAACTTCGACTTAAACGGAGTACGTTCGAAATATAGAGACAACTATATATTGAAAACACTAAATTATTTTGGGACCGAATGAAAACTTCGAGAGAGTCGACTGTAATTAAATTTAGTTACAATTAAGTTTAAAATTTGTCACCACTTACAAAGTGTACAAAGATTAGTTTTTCACTTTGCTACCAGTACTTATAGGGACAAAGGGAACATTTGAATGAAAATTCATTCATTTTCATTGAACATTTAGTAACACTTATCAATTTCTATGTAATACTATGCGCAAATACAAAATTTTGTTTTACTTAGTAACGTTCTAAAGAAGTTTAATACGAAAGTGGACATTTTTCTCCTTTTATTAAGCAGTTAATTTAAATTTAGTTACTTACCACCCAAAATATTTCAAGTTTTACTAAATTCATTTAATAAAAATAATTGTTGAATAAAAAATTGTTGAATAAAAAAGATTATAAGTTGCAAATTATCGAATGTTCGCACTGTACCATTTTTTTTGGGAATCACTCCACACATATATTTATCAATATTTCGGGATGAGATTTTTCACCTTTTTTCTTCTCCTTTCGCAACGTTACCTACCCTACTCATACTGCGGAATATATTCTTCGATGAATTTGTTACAGCTCGACATATATTTTGGGATTTACAAGTTGTTTTCTTTTAGTTTTATCTCCCTTGATGCAGATTTTCCCTCAGCAGTAGGCTTTAAAAGAGCTAAAGTGCGTCATTTCCGTTATTTTATGGAGAGTCATTTTAGATCCTAAAGAAAAATGTACGTTGGCTTATTAGGTTTTCCAAAAGCCGAAATGTTTTATACTCTTGCAAAATATCATACTTGAAATTTGTAACATTAATATCTTTGGCATGGAGGAAAAGATGTTAAAAGCCATTTTCGTTCAAAGTAACGCTCGAAATACTTTTGCTTATGCCAGATCTTTATGATATATATTTGGTTAATTTATTTTTGCCCTTATTATTATATTTAATTTATCTAGTTTTATTTTAATTTTTTCCATTATATTTGCGCAATTAAATTGACTTTTGGATTTACTCTGCTGGTTCCACTAATAAGTCATTATTTTCTATTTTTTACTCACTCATACACCCAGTTCGTACACATATGTGCAGCAGATGCAGCCCTAGGTCATATCCTCCACGGTGGAAGATATGATCCAGGGGGATCATAACATCCTGGATCATATCCATCCTGGATCATCCTGGATCTTATCCATCCCTCGGGTGGAGGCTCCATCCGACCCTTCAGTGTTTTTATAAGGACAACTGAGACCTAATATTGCCCATGGTATCATTATTGAACTACTCTACTTTTCTAGGGTCGATAGATCACAGGAAAAGTCGTTAGTGCACAGTTATCTTTTTCTTTTTGAATTCATCAACTATATAAATAAAGCTTTTTAGAACAATTTACAGAATGTTTATACTGATAAACTACAGTCAACCATGAAGAATCAAAATTTACTTCAACATAAAACCAGGCAGTTTTGACGAGACTCATTTGTAATAACGATTGCTGCATCTTTGCCTGTTGATTACAAAACGTTTGCTGATAACGTATTATGATCCATTAGAGTTTCTGATGACGATAAAATCACTTTGCTTGATCAAGCAAATTTTTGAAATCTACCGTAGAAAAAGAAGGGGGGCTTTCCGTATTCATTTACAGGGCCTTATTTGGCGCTCACTTTATAAAATATAATCAACACATGCAGACGGGAACAAAGAATTTAAAGAAAAATGTGCACAACGGTGCAAAAGGTCAAAGGGGATTTATCCTATTTTGTCCCATATAGCTTGATAGAGTCCCCACTTTTTCAAAAGTTAAGGTTCTTAAAACTGATTTTGTTAACTACAAAAAGAAACATCCCACTTTTCCTAGAACGATTTTTCTAGACTTATTCACACATGAAGTCTTCTTTGATAATTTGCAGTGAATGTTCCCTTGTACGACATTTTAACGAAACGGACAATTTAATTGTAGAGGTATTTTGACGTTGACGAGAGCCGTACGTCTCCACTGTGCGTTATCAAACGGGGAATTTAGATATCTTACCAACTGTGGGAATAAACGTTATCATTCGCTGCATTAACTCGATGAGCTGCAGGTCACATGTGAAACAACTCTCTCTCTCTCTCTCTCTCTCTGATGTCATAATATGCTTCTAAATACTTTATCCATGTAAGCGTTAAGCAACATTCATTTCGTGATTTTAATGCGTAAAATGTATCTTAAAAATTCCTTATATTTTACTAAATACCAAAGCACTGAAAAACATTTTCTTTTTAGCGCAGAGTGTTCAAAATACCGCCAAATGGCGAAATATTTTTGGTAACCATAATATATTGGCAAAGATTTCCGTTTGTTTCGAAAATAGGTATAAAGATATATGTATTTTAAAACAATCAACACGAAATAAATTACAAAATTAAGCTGCATAGATTAAAAAAAATAGATTCAAATTTTTAAGGTTCTTAGTTTTAAAAATGAAGCCAAAATTACGATATGCATTAAAAACTTACAAACAAGAACTCTCTGCCTCATTTTATGAAATAAACAACTTATTTGAAAACAATCAATATGTGAACTGAAAATAAAAATCAGAACTTATTTTTTTCA
This sequence comes from Uloborus diversus, assembly GCF_026930045.1. Taxonomy (NCBI): domain Eukaryota; kingdom Metazoa; phylum Arthropoda; class Arachnida; order Araneae; family Uloboridae; genus Uloborus; species Uloborus diversus. The sequence goes on from NC_072735.1 coordinate 46,044,323, forward strand.
ACATAGTTCCAATTTCTTAATGGAATTAGTCATTACAAACAAATCGAAATTACAACGTGAATTAAAAGTTACGAACTATGAATTTATCTCATTTTCGAAATAAATTATTTAGCTTCATACGAGCTTTGCGTCTAAAGTTTCATTAATACGAAAAAGGAAAAAACTATTATTTTGCCAAAACGAAAGCTATAGAATCAGAAGGAACAGAACTTCAAAGAGGGAAATCATTTAATTGTTCTTGACATCACTAATTTTCAAAATTAAGCTCTGCATTCTAAAACTTTTGCTTAAAACAAAGCATTTAAGGAAAATTTTAATTTGTCCTTTTTTTAAAGTAAATTTTCTAACTGATAATAATTTTTAAATTTAGTATAAACAATGTTTACATGAACATAAAATAAAGCTGCATGATAATTATGAAGCAAAAATTTGAAACTTATGAACACTAGAAAATTTAAATAGTTCCATGTCAAAAACAAAACAAAAAAAAGCCAAGATTGAAAGGAAAAGATTTGGGTTTAATTAACTAATTGTACAAAGTACAATTTCTTTGCAAAAATTCTAAAAATTGAATCATTTAATTCGAAAATACGTAGTAATTGCATCATTAAAAAAAAACTTTCCGATAGTTAACAAAAAGCTGTAAATATTAAGTTCACAAACATCAAAATTGTTTTTAATTCAGGAATCAAATAAATGCTCTTACGAAGTCATGTTGAGAAAATTTTAAAATTGCTTCGCCATAGATAGTTTTGAACTAAACAATAAACAATGATGATATTATTTTTAGACAGCTGTATAAAAGCCCCCGAGTAAAAATAATACGCGTAATAATGACGTATTCAATTGAACATTTTAAAACCTGTAATAGTTTTAGAGCATCAGACGTAATGCTGAAAGCCGTTTCTAGAAACAATAACTCCAAAGAGTAGGGTCCTGTCTCAGTTCGTGATTACGAAAAACATAATTTGAATTCAAAATTTCAGAATCCAAATTAATTTTCTTTCTTTTTCAAATTTTGTTAAATAAAAGTTTTCTTCCTCTAAAAAAAGTGTTATTCCATAGCATGTGCAAGCAAAAATTGTGTTTTATCAAGAAGGTTCTTTTCATCCAAATGTTTTTCCATACAGACTTTACAAAGAGAAAAACAATTTTCTCATATTAACTACTAACCAACGTACATTTCTTATTTCCGTATCAACTATCTCTATGATTTTCAACAAAGAGCTTTGAGGTCGTCCATACATGATCTCACTCTTTAAGAAAATGTTGAAAATATGTACTACTAACCAACGTACATTTCTTATTTCCGTATCAACTATCTCTATGATTTTCAACAAAGAGCTTTGAGGTCGTCCATACATGATCTCACTCTTTAAGAAAATGGGAAAATTTGCATCAAGAACCGGGAAAGGGGTAGCAAGAAATGAACGTTGTACTTCACCAGTGCTTTGATAGAGCAGCATCGAGGCCGGTCGACGGTGGAACTGCATCGGTAGGGGACGATGGAGTCCCTTCAAAAATCCACCAATGGTGGCCAAAAATAAAATCAAATGACGGACGTATACATAAAATGATCAAATGAGTACAATTAGCAATTCGTGATTGCTTAAAAATAGAAAATAAATAAAAAATAAACAGGTATCCTCATTTGTAAGTGCAAAGTATTGTACCAAGGGCCCAAAATCAGTTTAAAAGTTCAATGATTCATTCAATAAAGCACGTAGATAAATAAACTAAGTAACAAACATGTTTTAAATGATTTGTTGCATTGAATCTCAACACACGGATTCTTAACCCTTTGCAACCCTCGTGTCCTTCTGAGATATCATTAACTATGCTTAGCTCTCAAAAAAAACCTTTGACCCATTAAAATGTGGTGCCATGTGGTATAATACTTAATTGTTAAAGTTTAAATGCTATGTGGAAAGTGTAGTTTTTATTTCAACGGACATTTTATTATAAAGTTTTTTTAGATCAGATATAAAATGTAAAAAATGACGCGAAATAACTATTGAGCTTATGGACTTGTTTTAATTTGCAAAGTTCATGAATGTTTGAATCCTGTTTATGTCCTATATATTTATATAAATCATTTTCAACATTAAACTCGCTTCTATACTTTACATGTAAATTTAACAAGGCGTTTTTCGTGGAAGTAAAAATGTCGCAAAAGTCACAAGGTACTTCCTGCAATAGCTGATGATTTTTGTGCTATTTTTCAATGCCAGTTCAAAAAAAAATTATCAAAGTATTGCAATACGTTTGCTTCAGTTTAAGATCATGCGACTAACTCAGACATTTGTCATAAGTAACTTGTATAATGATCAATTTTGTTTTTAAGTTCATTTGCGTGTTCCTTGCAGGTTTTTGAGTTGCCTGCTAAGAACCGTTGCCTTAAGAAATTATGTAACAAGAGTAGTAACAATAAGAATATTGTAAGTAATAATTCAGAAGAACTTTTGAAGCAAATTATGCAAAAATAGCTCCAATGCGAGTTTAAGGGTTGAAAAGTGCCCTTTTTTAAATGCAGAAAACTTTTCACCTTTCGGAACTAAGTAGCTATAACAAGCCTCTTTGTGATCAACAATGTTTATAAACTTAATGTCACCATCACGGAAAGCGCAGCGCGTTTTGAATACGTGACAGGAGTTGGTATTTGTTTAACGAAATTACTTTGGCCTTTATTTCTAAAACGGAAGAAAACTTAAGAATAATACTAAAAGCAATTTCATCCATTGAAAAAAAAAAGCTGAAGCACCTTATGTCTTCCTAATGTGCTTTTAAAGTTCAGCATCGAGCTGGAAATGTCATAGTAATTTCTTGAATCTCAATAATCAGTCATTAATGAGCAAAAAATTAAACTGCATCTTGATCCATTATCGCCAAAAACTACACTTAGCAAACAAGTTACGTCAAAATGTATCTAATTTAGAAATAGCTGGAGAAGTTAAATTGTCGTACATTAGCAATGCAAATAAAAGTGCCCCTCAAACCGTTGAAAAGCCATTTCTCCTTCTTGTTTAGAGAATATCTGAAATTACCGTATGTTCCAGCTGCCGTTCTTTCTTTTTGTCAGTATTTGAGTCGCTATTTTTTCTAAAATCTCTACTTTTCCCGGAATGGCGATCATAATTTTAATTTCAGTTAAAACTGAATATGTAAACTTAAATATTTGCTTTAAAAATTCGTTATAGGAAAAAAGGATAGATCAAGAAAACTATTTTGCTTCTGATGTCTCCCTAATGCAAAACTGCAACGTCCAAATTACTCTGAAAGTTTAGAAGTTAGGTTATCATAGTAAAAGGACAAAGTAAAAGTTGCTCTTACAGCAATAAAAAAGCAGGGCGTCATACGATTTCGCTAAATAATTCCTTTTCTGAAATTTTACAAACCACATAATCCAGGCAGGTAAAATCGATTTACTCCGGAGGTTCACTTCAGTAATCAATTAATTTAACATTATTTAAATAGTTACTATTAATATTCGTATCATGTAAACATAAAAATCTCTTTAAGAAAGCTCAATGTTTTGAGTGAAGAAGTAGGTTTGCTCTTTGCATATCGAGAATCACAGAAAAAAACGTTTACAAATTCCTTCCTGCGTGTTGTACTTTTAAAATAACAATAAATACAAACATGGTCTGTCTGAAAAGTAACGTCATCGAGTCTAATATAAGACATTTATTTATTTAAAATCAAATAAATTTTTCAAAATAGACTTTTCAGGATTCAGTAGACCAAGGAGTGTAAGTAAGATCAGGCATTTTCGTTCACTTAGTTTTTATCTCGAGTGTAAGTCATGCTGGAATGGGCAAAAAAAATGTCATCATGTTCTGTAAGAAACTCTGCAAGTCCGGAAACTTTTCCCGCGATAAAGGTAATGATTATTTAATGAATCGGCAAGCCTTCCGTTCTAAAACAAGTGATTTTGAAGGACACAAGCAACTTGTTAAGACCGTGAACATGTAGGTGATGAATTCCGCTCTGGAAGGCCATCAACAACCACCACAAACTAACCTGTGGAATTGAAATCATGAACTCACGGTGTTCCTTGATTTATACAGACAATAAACATTCCCAAAAGTGCTGTTCAAGAGGTTGTGATGTGTTATCTGCAGATGTTAAAACTGCACAAAATTGGGCACCAGTCTCTTGATCGATATTCAAACGTATCAACTACCCATCCCCCCACAGCCACCCTACAGTCCTAATGTGTCTCCCATTAACTTATTCTAGTCCTAATACTTGGAAACTAACATGGAAGGTAAGGTGACCACATTTTTTCCTATAAACGGAACAGTTAAATATTTTAGTGGACTGCATGAGCATTTAAAAACAATCGCATATTTTTCAGTTTTTGTTTATTACAGAAAAACATCTCTTTTACGCAATTGGGTGTAATGCTTTATTTTTACTGCACAAATTTTCTTGAGTACATTTGGTGCGGATTTAAACATAAATGAATTTATCGGCAAGAATTTTTACTATTAAAACTGATTAAAAAATGCGATTTGCTACTGAACGAGTGAACTTCTAAGTGTGACGTCTAAAACGCCATCATGGTAAAATTAAATTACCTCAGTTATGCTAAATTTGTCCAAAACACCATTGTTAAAAAACTACTTCGATGAAACGTAACCCTTCAACTCGTCAATTAGACATGAGATTGCGGTTAGAAACGTTCAAAAATGTTCACAGCCCAAAGGTAACCGTATGTTCAGTCTATTGTATATTTGGTCTCCTCTTCACTACTGTATATTCTGTAATATCAAAAGTTTCAAATGATAAATAAAAACCAAGATCACCTTTTCTTACGATGAGAATTGATGAAAAGATAAATATATATGTTGTCCTTTGCCAAATAAAAAAAATATTTTAATTTGTATCTTTTATCTACCCTGAACACGCTCAAATGCAAAGTTAAAGTATTTTAAAACTGAAAGATTTAATAGAAAGTGAAAATTTTGCTTTAATCCCATATAAAATTTTATTTTTCTTTATCGGGTTATGAAAAACATGCGATTCCGAAGAATAAATCAAAAATTGATGAGCGCATTGAAGTATCATTTTAGCAAGCTTTCTTCAAAAAGAACTTTAACGCTGCTTCTGAATTTGAAGAGATAATTCAAGATCGTTTGTCAGTTCGTTCTTTTAGATTAATCTTTTACGCTTTCTAATATGTTAGTTGAAACGTATTTGACACTAAGCGATAAAAAGCTAGCCGTTTCCTAATTTCGAATTTAAGTTCAAGTTCAGCCTGCTTAGATTGGATCTAAAAAAATTTTATCAACCTTACATCTTTACGTAATCTTATATTTAATTCAAAACTTAGCGTATGTATCTATGTATGTATGTATCTATGTTCAAGTTACTTCTCTCGAACGCCGATGAACTGACCTTTGAACCAGGTATCGATAGATTTCTAATTTTCCTGTCTTTATGTTTGGCTATTTAACATAATCCTTCGATAATAATTAGCGGAGATATCAATTATAAACTATTTATTATAACTCTTAGATTTCGACATAGAATCCCTATTTTTCGAAGGCTTTCCTCTATTCAAATTATTATTCAGTGTTTCATCTCAATTTTCTGTAACAACATAGAGTAAAGAAATTTAAACTCTTTTTGTAATGTCTTTACTCTATGTGTAACAATGATTTTCACAAAATTTGTAGCGTGAAGAATATCATTGAGCAGAAAGATCTGTTGCCATATTAAAAGTGGTCAACTCATGTTTTTAATTCTTTTTTTCTTTTTTTTAATTATTTTTTTTTATTCATATGTTTTTAATTTTTGTTTCTTGTACTTTATTTTGTTTATTTTTTAGTTTTATTTTCATTATGTATTTATTTATTTTCTCTCCTTTTTTTACCTATATCATTAAAAAAATTAAGGACGTTCTGCCTGGTTTTACATTTTTGGTTTTTCTCTAACTAAGCATAAAGTGCGTGGAGAAGAGTATTTATGTCCCTGAGCTGTAGAATAATGCTGCTGAGTGTCTCTTAAGTTACATCTCCTTGATGACGACCTTGAAAGTTTTGGAGAGAATACGGGTGCCTATTCCAAGAAGCAAGGAGAGCACTTTCATCAGTAAGTGCATTTTAGCGTCATTAAATATGATTATTTAGTTCTTTTTCCTTTTTGTACAATACATTTATACATACTATATGCAATATGCATGTACCTCAAAATGACGAACCTTTTGTGCCTTTAAACATAAATTCTGAATATTAAACACCTTGCCAAAAAAAAAAATACGACAATAACTCTTTTTTTTTTTTTTTCATTTTCAACATTCATTACCGTTTTCAGCCCCAACCTCCTCCCGGCCCCATATTTCCTGTTTGTTTTTACAACAAGTTTTGATGTTGTGTTTATATACATCAAGGTTTAATACGAAATAAAATCTTGAGGAGTAAGCTTTAGGCGAAAAAACGAGTGCATTCAATAAATAATTTCTTCAAAATTACTATACAATCAGATATTCAATAAAATCAGAATTTGCATTCCGATAACGCGTCTGGAAAAAAACAATTCACATCGGAAAAGGCAACATAATATCGACATATTTGAAAGCAACATTCAATTCTAGAAATATTTTAATCTAAAACTCAGGGAACAGAAATCGTACAGCATTGAACTTCTCCTTTGAAAGTGTCTTGCAAGCACGTTTAGCCTGAGGAATTTGCATTCGCTCCTACTTTATCGGGGATATGAAGCTTGCAAATTATTTCCATTCATCATTTCCTCCTAAATATTTGATCCGGCAGATAGATTAAGTGGAAACTGGATAGAAGTAGCTCTTTCCATTTTCTTAAAATTGCGAAACTTCTGTGTAACTTAAGTAAGGAACGCCTTTATATCCAGTACTGTCAAAAAACAGATGTTTCCCTTTTTTTTATCATAAATTTTCCTTTGACTTTTATTGAACCTAGTTACCTTCATTGACAATTCTCCGTCCTTACACGTCCTCAATCAATGATTTATAAAGTAAATTCTCTACTAATGGCAGTTTCAGCATCTTACAAATCTCAAAAAATATTTTTAGAAAAACTGATGCATAAAATTTTTACGGCTAGCAGAGCAGCTTGAAAAATATAAAGTTGAAATTTGAAGCTTTTTAACTTTTGAAAACAATTCACTTTGTATCAACGAGCTAATATATGCAGTATGCCCACTAAAGTCCCTTGTCACCCTCTTAATATCGAAACGGCAGCTGCTATCTTTATAAACGTGGTGACTAGGTATAGTAAAACGGATATGCGCTCCCTAAATGAGACCGCTTAACTTGAGAACATAACGATGGTAAGACATTATGTTAAAAACACTAACAGAACCACGTTAGGTGTCAAAATAAATATGCGTGGTACTTCGACGTCAACGTGTAAACTTGCCCCGTCGCCAAGTTTGGATTTATTTTTAACGTGGAAAAAAATAATAACATTTCAGTTCATACAAATCTCAAAAAAGGATAAAATTTTGCTATTTTTTATATATTTGTTCTTTCTTAACTCAGTATTATTTATTTACAATAAGCTTCAAAACTTTCAACGCAAAACTTACTCAACTTGGTAGAAAACAGATTATTCTTTCTGCATGCTTGACCGAAGCTTGACTGATGATCGAAAACTTGTGAGGATATTTGCAAGGGAGCAGCATCATTATGTTATGACTGTTGGCTCTCCAGTTATAATTCGTTATGAAAAAAGGGCACTGCGTTAACGTGTCCCAGTATACCCTACATAACGTACAAAATACAGTGAAACATCTGCTTTTTTCTCTTTAATGTGCTTCTTTTTCTTCCTAGCGAAACCTTTCTTACTACTGATAAACTTATTGAATATTAATAACCAGACTTTGGTGAAATTGGTAAAATTCAAGGAGGAAAGGTTTTAGTAAAAGCGTTCTTAAATTCTAGCTGTCAAATAAACTTTCTTCAAGCACGTTACGTACTAGTATCAAAAATGAGGCTTAGTTCTATTAGAAATAATGATGTCAAATCAAGAAATAATTTGGCATTAGGAAACTAAATGGCAGCGTTGTTCAAAAATTGTAACGAATAGCGAACATCTGAGTTTCTTTAACCACCTATTTTATGTTGCTTTAAATAAGGAATAAAATGATTGGCCAATACATGAAAAGTTTTCGCTTTGAATCGTCATAGTTTTTTCTATGGGAGATTTTCGTATTTATTTGCTAACAAATTCTTTAGAATATCATCGTAATGCTGTATTCGTTTAAATTTCTGCATCAAATAGAAAGGTCAGAAGACGAAAAATAATAAGCTATGCGAAGTTAATTTATTAGGTTTCAGCAAAAAAAAATATTATTTGCTTTTTTTTTTCATTTTATCCTTGTTTATGCTTATCTATCGGCTTTGGCTTTAAGCCTTGGATACATGCCATGTAAGTAAATAATGCCTGGAAGCCTTTTTTCTCAGATAAGTAATAAAGAAATGAAATTCTACTTGTCTTTTTAAAATGTTATGTAGCTATATGAAATATAAATTTGCTTCGTCAAGCCCAATTGATTCTCGGAATGACAGAAGTAATACTGGGAACTTAATCGAGCTTTATTCAATAAAGGAAAAAGTTAATTTCTTGTGCTATTTTTAATACATAACAAATGAATTTGTTAACTGAATGAATTTATCGAAATAAAACTAGTAAACATTTGCTAAAAAATTAAAGCAAATGTGATATTTTAACTGAACATGCTTAACGCATTAATTCTTAAAAGTAAAGTACCATTCTCGCAGACGAATTTGTATAATATTATACTTTAATTCACTAATACATGGAAAATAATCCGTATCCAACCGAAATACTATTATACGAGGGTAAGTCGCAAAAGTTCATTTTAAAAGCAATTTATCATGATAATTGTAAGAAACAATTCTTCTTTCCTTGCATAAGGTAGCGAGAAGGCAAGAGATGTAAGTTGAGTTCTTAAAGTGCCGAGAAAAACGGGTTTGAAGTCCATATCCTGGGTAGACTTTCATTTAAGGTCTTTGTAAATCATGCTGGATAGCTGCACCCATTAGAGCTACCAGTACCATTCTGGCCCTAAAGCAAAGGATAGGTTTTCCTACCATTTGTACTGATTATCTACACATTTTTAATTTTTGCACTTACATCCCTTTGCTTCTCACTGCTTCACATAATCTCAAGTAACGTTGGTTTTTTTATACAATTCTTTCATCAGAGCCCGAATTCCAGCTAGGTAGAATACATTAGACCGTATCTCCACCCACAGTAACTACATATTCAGCGTCGACGACATTTGCAAATTGTTTCCCTAAAGTATGTTGCTTCAGGGGACCAAACAGATGGAAATCTCTGCGGACCAAGTCTGGGCTGTAAGATGGATGTTGTAGTGCTGGGATTGTCTTGAATTGATGACGAAGACGTACAATATGAAGTCCTACTGTGGATGAAACAGAAACCCAAATAGGTTTGTGCAGCTCGAGTTGGAGCTCTGATAAAATGGTGGGATATAAGTACTTCAACGTTGCTGGAGATCATGCAAAAAAGAAAAACTGTTTCCAAGTGATGACAATGGTAGTTTTTTATTAAATATCTTTTGTGACTTACATAATGACTAACTTTCGTACTTAGTAAAAGAGGTTTAAGGACACGTCTAAATTTTTAAAACAATACATATCTGCTATAATTTTCATTGTCATTTTCCAAAAATATCATACAGAAAATGTATCTGGTAAAAACCATTCTTTGAAATTTTGGAAAATTTTGGCAAAAATATGTATAAAAATGTATTGTTTTAATTCCCAGATTTCTTCATATAATAATCTCTTTGATCTTAACGAAGTGTGTTATCATTATAAGTACGGCAATGACCATCAAAGAAACATCTTAACAAAAATAAATAGCAACATTAAGTGAATTAAAACATTATGTATCTTACGGATGAATGTATTTAGTTAGCATCAAAAAACTAGAAGAAAAATATAAAAAAAAAAACATAATACTTATATACTAGTATCATTTAGACTTTTTTGCGTAAAAAATACTTTTTTACTTCAAAAAATCTGCTGTATAGCTGAAAGACCTAACTTTAAGATTAAGACAAGTTACAATTTGACAGTATAAACAAACATTGCGTTTACTGAAATAAATGAGAAATAAGAAAGCTAATTTTCTTACTTTCCATTTAATATATTTAAAAGTTTTGTTTATCTAGATGAAATATTTTACAAATTTAAGCTGAATGAGTTTGTAAGTTGTACAAAAGCTACAATATAATTCGAGGTGACTACCGCCTGCAATGAACATAATCATAAAATCAATATGAATGGAATATTTTATTAAAAAAAGGAATTGTTCAGAGTATTAAAGAAATTTTCTGTTATCGTTAATTCTCTTTGATGGTTAATATTGTATTTCTGACCTTATACAAAACAGTAATTTTCAACTACAAACTCTACTTCGCATTTAAACAAACGTGTTTATTAATTTAAACAATTTTAGAAAAATTGAGAAAAATCCAAAAAATATATATATTTCAAGACGTTTAACTACGTTTCTTACACAAAAACATTCTCATGAAGGATTAAAGAATAACTCAAGTTTCTACCTAAGATCATTTTCATTCCAAAATGCCTCTTTATCAAATGAAATTAATAATTCCAAAACTACTTAACAGTTAAACTACGAAACTTCGAGTCATATATAAATATCACATTCAGAGTGCTAATGAAGAAGGAAAGATTCTTCTCTAAGTTTAAGAGTCAAACTAATAACTGATAGAAATAACCTTTCCCTAGCAGTTGGCAATGAATAAAATTTAATTTCCTTAAAGTTTGCTAATGAAATGAAAATGGTTTATTGAAGACCGATTATTTTTCATTTAGTACATTATTTATAGGTTTGCTGGTTTTATTAAAATAAGCAATTATTTGTTGGAATCAATTGTTATTTGTAAGAATTACTGGCTTCATTAAAGTGAATTCAATAAAAATTGAATTAAAATCACACAGTTTTGAAAAACATCTAATGAAGTCCAGCAGGCTGGAGAAGCAATTTTTGTTAGACAAAAAAATATATAATTCGGTATATTTATGAAAAGACTTGAGATCAAACTCTAGAAGGAAGTTTTGTAAATTAAGTTAACTCAAAAGGATTTAAATAATTTAAATTGATATGGATATTGCTCATCAGAAATCATATTATTTATAAGCAACAAAAGCATTTTATATTTCAGAAAGTCATTGTCTAACAGTTTTTTTTTTTCAAACTAATATTATTGTATACTAGCCGCCTGCGGCGACCAGCTGGTTCGCCTTTTCCGCCATTCGCCTTTTTATGCAAACAGCTGCCTATGGTGACTGTTTGGCTTACTTGCTATTCACCCTTTTAGGTCAAGATTGCCGCCTTCCGCGGCTGTTTAAATAATTTGTGCCATGATTTTTATCCATCTATAACGATCTATATCAAACTTATGTTCAGTAAGTTACCGCCCTATAGCCAGGACTAAGGCAGAGATAGAGTTGAACCGAACCATTGCTTCAGTCACTCTTCTAGTCAGTGCTAATTCTACATTAGCTACCAGTTTGTTTGACACTCTTGGCTTCCTTGAGAGGTTTTCTACCTCCAGCTCAGTCACTTCCTATGCCATGCTGATGAGTTCTAATAAGCTTGAAACTGCAGTCATCGGCTGGAATGAATGAGCTGGCGGTGTATTTCATGTATATCAAACTTAATACAAAAAAAATATTTTCTGTATCTATCTCCAGTTGCGTTTTGTGCCATACACCGTTTTACGCTAAGATTGCCGCCTTCGGCGGCTTCTATCTACCTATACGATTTATTTCTATTTATTTTACCTAACTGCCTATTCCCTAACAAAAAAAACCACTCAAAAAACCGTGCGTTTTATAAATAGCATATAAAAGACTCTATCCTTTGTTCCCCGCAGTGTGCAAAAAGTAGCGTTTCCAAAAAAAAAAAAACCTCACTGTTTTTATCGAATTAAATGTGCGCAAATATGTAACGTAAAACAGATACAGCAAAACGTCCGGCGGCGGAGGAGGGGGGATCGAAAAAAGAAAGAAATGAAATCGGTATACTAAAAAAAGTAAAGAAAAAGTAAGCGCTACCGTTAAAATATAGAAGTAAGCAATAGTAAAAAATAATAATAATAATAACTGTAGCGAGTAAGATTCGAAATCCAGGTCGTGACGTCATAGTAAAAAGTAAGACTGGTTTTTTTTTTTTTCGTTCGATCTACGGACGTGCAAAAATGGGCGGAAAGTTCTGCATTTAAAAAAAAAATATGTGTTTTTTTTTTTTTTTTGAAATTTTTTTTTTTTTTTTGAAGAAGGAGAAATGTTCTCACTATCAAATATTTAAATTTTAGAAAAAAAGCTTTTGTACATTTTGCAGGCTGAGTTTCAAAGCAGCTAAACCCAGGAAAAAATGCAAAAGGAAGTTTTTTCAAAAGTTCATAAAAAATACAGCACTTGGTCTGTCTTCGAATTATTTTTGTTTATCATATTTAAAATTAAATGTCCTGCACTATGTTACAAAAAATGTTTGCCTGGTGCAATTGGTTCAGAGTCTGTGAGGTAAAAAGGACTAAAAAGTGCAAAAAAAACACATAAAGCATTAAATAACTTTTTTCTAATTAAATATCAAAAATCAAAGCCCGAGGTGCACATCTTCGGAAAAAATTGCACCTGTATGAGAAATTTCATCTTTCTAGGTCTTATCGTTTTCCCGGGAAGCGTGCCACACACACACAAACAAAGAAACATCTTATTTTATTATATGTATGTAAGATAGATAGAAGATAGATAGACTCTTTATGTCTCAAATCTTGGCTGATGAGATTACCTCTTATTCTCCTTTTGTACTGTCTTTTTAAAATCGTAGTAACAATTTTGTTTAACCTTAAGTCTACAGCTTTTAAAATTTCTGTTCTATTTCAAAATAATAATAATAATAATAATAAATGTATAAAAGTAACATTATCGACCTTTAACTTTATCTATCGCTCTCCGAAATTTATTTCCCCAATTACCATCAATCTAAAGACAGATCCCAAAACTATTCCAAAAGATATAAGAGATGTAAAAAGATTATTTCTTTCTTGTGTGGGCATTTTGTTCTGATTCATCCATTGTAGAAAACCTATTTTCACTATCATTTTCTCTGCACATTACCATTTGGAATTTATTTAAAAAATCCCGTTTCGCAGATATCACGCACAAAGTAAAATCTGATCGTTTGGCTCTCCCCTTTAAATGGGTATTTAATCTCAAAGCAATCAGTCGATCTTTTTCTTCTCTTTCTTTGTCATTTACACAATCATACTGTGCTTTTTTTTACAAATTTATTGCAGATCACTTTTTAAAAGCAGAAAAAAAATGTGCATAAAATGTACAGCAATGTTGCATAGTAAATATGTTACATTTATTTCATTCAAAATGGCCATCGGCCATTTGAAACGGATAAGAATCGGCATCGGCCCATCGGCCAAAAATTGCCATCGGTCGAGCCCTATTGTTTAGTACTAAAATCGACATAATCCATGAATTTTTAAAAGTTTTTATTTCTTTCTTTAGTTGATACTTCTTGGTCGATACTATCGTGCAAGGAAACGAATCCCTGCCAAATCGCAGCCAAAACCCGGTTTTATTTTAAAACCAGCTTCAGCCATGTTTCTACCGAACGGCCACTGGAAATACTCGGGTAACATCAACAACGTTATTGTAATCAATTACAGAATCAACTTACATTTTTTATTTAATGGGTTAGTTTAAGCATAAAGTAGAACATGAATAAATGAAATCTGAAAGAAAAATGGCAAAAAAAAAAAAAAATTCGATTGAACTTCAACTCACCTCAATCGAAATTACTTTTTTCAGCAAATCATTGGACAAACTAGTATTTTTTTTTAAAAAGCAAAAATAAAGTCGTCCACCAAATTTTATGCAAACAAAAACTAATTCATTTGGAAAAACTAAGTGAGAAGAGCAAGAAAAGTGTTTTGTCTTTCTCGTAATATTTTAAAACATGTATTGAACTCGTTTTGATACTCATTGATACCCCAGAAAATGGAAAAAAACAATTGCGTGTCGAAAGACACACGATAGAAGTGAAATTTTTATCTTTTCTTCTTTTGTTTCACATTTCGATGTGTCATTTTACCTGAACGTTTTCTCTCACATCATGTTCTTCACCTGACCTAGTCATCTTCACAACAAAATTGTATATTTTAATGAAGAAAATAGGTTATAAACAAAGATAGAACTAAACAATACTCGAAACCTGCTTTTTTTAACTGTTGACAAAAACAAAGAAAAATAATAGTAATTATAAAGTTAATTTTGTTAATTAAAGTTAACAAACTAATTTCACTGTTGAACTTAAGCAATGAGGATTACGCTTTTAAACTGATGACATGACATTATTCAAAGAAACCCGCATGGTTTAAAAAGAATAAATCCACAAATATGTTTCTGCTTCAGCCTCAAAATTAATTTGTTTAATTTATTGACAAAGCAAACTTTATAACTACTATTGCTTTTCATTGTTTTTGTCAACAATTAAAAAAAAACTACGTCACTTCCGTCAAACAAAAAGTTTTCAATCGGAATTTCAAAGACCTCGCATTAAAAGTTTCACTTAAAAAAAATAATCCAAAGTGATACGAAATAATGATAACGCAATTCATGAAAATTTGATTCAGTAGTTTCTAAAACTTTTAACAATGATTATGCTAAGCGAGTTGCTCAAGCGATACGTCTTTATGTGCTCCGTATCAAAATAAATGAGAAAAAATTCTAATTCAAGAGAAGAAACCAATTAGTATGAGCGTGTATTAAGAAGAAAGACTGAACCGAGTTTGATTAAATTTATTTCTTAGATTCACTTATTGACATCTTACAAGGAGAAGAAAAATTCTGAATTTCGCCTTCTAGTGAATACACCTTCATTTAGAAATTTATCACTTAAAAATTCGGAGCAAAATCCAATATTATGGTAATTTATGCAGAACATCTTCGATTATAAAATCATTTGTTACCGTTTGCAACAAATTAGTCTGTGTTATGAGTAAGGATATTTTATTTTTTAAAACTGCTTCCATACAAAAATAGAAGAGTTTAAGATTTCATTGTTTAAAAATGGCTTCAGCGTGGAAAATACTAAAGAATTCATATCTTAGCAGAACTAAGTGCTAGGGGGGGAAAAAGCAACTTCTTTCATCAAAAATCTTATTATTAAGCAAAAAATATTTTTCCCTTGACAAATGTTGAAAACATTGAAGACGAATCTGGTTTTGCTTTATATTTTTCTCTGCATCTGTAAAAAGTGCTGTTCATTTTATATTCATAAACAGAATTGCCGTCAAAGGTAAAACTAATCTCATTTGAGTAATGAGAAAAAGAATTTGTTTTCGTACGGAAATTACTCGCTTTGAATGTAAAATTTCAAATGTTAAACCATCTTAATCCTGTTTGTTGTTCTCGAAAAGGAAAAAATTGCTTCAAGAACAAGAAAAAAGACCATCTCAAAGGTATGAATTTTTAAATTCAGATATTGTTCGCATATTTTATTCATAATACCAGAAAAATTCTTAAATTTCCGAGGTTTGGTATCATTTTTTCGCAACACTTAAATCATTTCTCTATCCTATGATCAAAGCATATTAAAAATATTTTTAAAAAAATAATGTAACAGAAACAAAAAGTGCTGTAGCAATAGGTGAGGGGATAATGTTGGATGTCTATTCAAAAAGTATATGTTTTGATTTAGCAAAATGGCAAAAAAGAGGATGAACTCCAAGAAACTTTGCACTTGGCTTTGAAAAGTTATGACATTTTGCAATAGTGACAAAATATGCAGCAGTAATTGAAAAACATTTAACACCAAGCGAATTTCGACAGCATATATTAACATAAAAATACTAAATTTATTTCATTTTAATTATTTTTCTCAATAACTTAAAAACTTTATTTCATAAATTTTATTTCATTTACCCCAAAGTGAGTTTTTTTAACATTCAGATAAAAAAAAGGGTGACCTTAGTATAGCGTATTCTTCTAGCTATAAATAGAAAAAGAAATTGGAATTCTGTACATTTTGGCTAGTCAAAAAGCCATGTATGTGCAGCTAAAAGTTTATTTCACATTAGGGGCCATTCATTAATTACATAAGGATGATTTTTGGCAATTTTTGACCCCCTTCCCCCGTCTAAGGGTAAGTAAGATTTCTTCAACCCCCCCCCCCCAATCTTATGTAAGGTTCCATTCAGTTTTTCGAAATAATAAAATAAGGAATCTTAAATCACTGAAATGGTTATGAAATTCAATATTACTGAATTTTAAAAAAAATGCAAACAATTATTTACAAAAAGGAATCTAGACTCATTGTTTTGTCGACAAATATTTTTAGTATACGATGCGATACTATTTTTAAAAAAGACATGCCATGCATAGTGCAATTCTTTTATAAAATTTCACACTATTCATTATTTGAAAAACAAGTAAAAAACAGCTCACCCTAATATGATTTTTACCTTCCAGCAGTAAATGAAATATGATTCCTGCCAAACCACTTGACCGCGCTATTTCTAATATAAAATATTGAATTGGAAAATATTACGTAAGAATGGGTCGAACCCCCTCCCCCCCCCCAAAGTAAGGCTATGTAGAGATTTTTCAAACCTACCCCTCCCCCTCGGAACACTTACGTAATTAATGAATGGCCCTTTAACTGCTTCCACTTTGAGACATGTTAAGGGGTCAGCACAACGTAACAAATTAATTAGTGTGTACTATAAAAAAAAAATATTGCACAAAGAATCTGACAAGGTTAATTAATATAACTATATTCTTGAATTTAAATGAAACATTTTTCGAGCAATTTCTATGAGATTTGACAAAATAAAAAAGATAAAATACATGTGTATTAGGAATGACAAAAGAATTTAACAGGATCTACAGTAGCATTGGAAGAAAACGACCAAGAACATGAACATCGGCAATAATTTACACAAAAGCAGAAACCGATGAACTCTTAAAGCAGGAAAAGAATTTGTTAAGATTTACAGGGTGTTAATAAAATCTTGCTCTAATATAGAAAGTTCATTTGAAAAACTACTTCAGATTTAAGCACTTTTTTTGTGTGTGATTTAGATTTTTCCTAAAAAAAGTTTTCTTTGCAACGTTAATATACTTTGACGCGTGCACCTTCCGTAGTTTCGAGAAAATATAGATGATTTTCAGTTTTGCGCCAGACACTAGCGCAGCCAGAACTTAACTTTTGTAGGGTGAGGTTAAGGCCATAACAGTCATAACATGTAGATATAGACTGCCATCTTAAAATTGGAAATAGTTAAAACTTAAAAGTTATCGGGGTTGATCATCAAAGTCCCCCTAGCTGCAACTCTGTGAATGTGTGTGTGTGTGTGTGTGTTTTTTTTTTTTTTTTTTTTGATGGGATGGTGTTTTCAATTTTCGAGGTTAGCACTACCTACATGATTTTAACAGTGTAACATTCGGAGGGGAGCAGTTACTTGTTGAGATAAGGCTTAAAATTTAAAAATAATAATTATGCATAAATCGTTTTTTTTTTTTTTTTTTTTTTTTTTTTTTTTTTTTAAATCAGGGAAAGATTTGATAAACATTCTGTATTCCTTTAGGTAAACCTAAGCATCCATATTGCTATATTGGTTAATTATTTCAATTATAAAAAAATATATTTAGAATTTTGACGATATTTTTGTATAGATCTATTTTCAATGTCACCTCATATAAATCGGGTTTCGCTTAAAATCTGTCTTTCCTCTTTACATCTACTAAAGTGTTGTTTATTTAAGATTCATAAACAGAATTTTCGTCAAAGGTAAAACAAATTTCGCTCGGGTAATGAGGGAAAGAATTTGGTTTCGTACGGAAATAACTCGTTTTGAATGTACAATTTCAAATGTTAAAAAATCTTAATCATGTTTATTGTTTTCAAGAAGGAAACAAATTGCTTCCAAACCAAGAAAAAAAACTTATCTTTTAATTAACAAAGCTACTTGAAACGTAACAAAAATATGTATTCTTTAATTGAACAAACTGCTTTTTTTTTTTTTTTTTTTTGTGCAAAGAAAAAGTTAATGGAATATGAATATGAACAAAGCCACGATGGTTTTCAAGTAAGTTTTAGTATTTTTGACAAGAAATACAGTCGAGCCCGCTTAATGGAATAGGCAATTTGCCAGGAAAAAATATTCTAATAAGCGGGATATTCCATTATCCGGGATAAAAATAACACACATCAACGATGTAGTACATTGGAATTTTATTACATTAAGCGGGATATTCTATTATCCGATATTCCATTAAGCGGGCTCGACTGTAATTTGTAAATATGCCACACCTATTAATGTCCTTGTAAATGGTTGGTAAATCATGGGATGTAACCATCTGAGGGCTTGACACCCAAAAGTGCATTAAACAGTTTATAAAAAAAATATAAGTACTTTAATTCTGAAACTGTTTTCCAATATATATTAAATTATTTTTGATTTAAAAAGTTTCAACCAGAATAGAGCATAATAATTGTAGGACGGAAGCCGGTCCTATATGTGGATAGGACAAAACACATTTTACATAAAATATTTGCGTAAGTTTCTTCTTTTTTAAGATAATCTTTCGTTACAACAAAAAAAAAAATAAATAAAAAATGATTTCTGTACGAACTTTATGTTTACATAAGATCATAAAAGTTTATCATTATTATTATTATTATTATTGTGGCGGGGGAAGGGGAGGAACCCCAAATTACGGCCCTGAGTGAAACCCGTGCTGGAAACGCCTTTAACCACACTTCAAAGTATTTTTGTTTCTGAAGTAATTCAAAAATAACTCAAAAGGTTTTGAAGATTTAGCATTTTTAACGTCATATTTCAAATGTCTAACAGTTTCTCCTTTTTAAGCAAACATGATATAAATCAAAACATCCAAAAAATTTCTTTTAATCCTAAACAACAACAAATTTCAAGACTGAACAAGAAATCTGATGTCTCTATATTCCAGTTCTGTGTATTTTTTTGCTTGTTTACCTTATATACGTTTAGTGGAAAAAACTCCAAAGTGCTCTATTTTTCTCCTATACGATTCGAGTGGCGAAATCACACATCTTAATATTTCTCTGCTTTTATCGCTTTTCTTGTATTGGTTTCCGGATACCCACACAAATTCAAAAGAAATAAAGGATTGTACGGATTTCCTGCTAAAGGAATTCTTTTCCCTGAATAATCTATCAGCAATAAATCCTTTTTCGGCGAGATTCGGTCTACTTCTTTCAGGAAAATTTATGTTTGGGATAAAAGATTTTCAGATACTTATACGAAATTAAAAACATCTATTACTAATCTTATAGGAAATTTTGTGTTGTTTATAGGTTCTCAGGATGCTAACAAAATCGAACCGATTTTATCCTTTAAAAGCTTAGTTTTCTCTTTTTTTTCTTTTTTTTTTAGTTAGCGTTTTTATGTTCTAACATTCAAGATGGTTACAACTTCTGGCAATTTTCGTGCCATCGAGTTTCTAAAAACTAATTTTAAAGCTTTTTTCAGAAGATAATATAAATGAAAGATTTCATCCAAAACTAACCCAGTTTATTTTGTAGTAAGTTACCGCCCTAAGCCAGGGCTAAGGCAGAAATACTTGAAATGCACCACCAGCTCAGTTATTCCATGCGAGGACTGCAGTTTCGTGCTTTTTAGCACTCATCAGCCTGGAATAGGAATCACATGAGCTGGAGGCGAAAAACTTCTTAAGGGAGCCATTAGAGTCAAACAAACTGATAGCTAATGCAGAATTAGCAAACCAGATGAGCGGCCGCAGCAATGGTGCGGTTCAACTCAAGGATTGATGGCAAAGCAAGGCATTTTGTAGTAAGTTACCGCTCTAAGCCAGGGCTAAGGCAGAAATACTTAAAATACACCACCAGCTCAGTTATTCCATGCGAGGACTGCAGTTTCGGGCTTTTTAGCACTCATCAGCCCGGAATAGGAATCACATGAGCTGGAGGCGAAAAATTTCTTAAGGGAGCCAAGAGAGTCAAATAAACTGGTAGCTAATGTAACTAATGGTAGCTGATAAGTGCGAAAAAGCACGAAACTGCAGACCTCGCATGGAATAACTGCGCTGGTGGTGTATTTTAATTATTTCTGCCTTAGCCCTGGCTTAGAGCGGTAACTTACTACAAAATGCCTTGCTTTGCCATCAATCCTTGAGTTGAACCGCACCATTGCTGCGGTCGCTCATCTGGTTTGCTAATTCTGCATTAGCTACCAGTTTGTTTGGCTCTCTTTACTCCCTTAAGAGATTTTTCGCCTCCAGCTCATGTGATTCCTATTCTGGGCTGATGAATGCTAAAAAGCTCGAAACTGCAGTCCTCGCATGGAATAACTGCGCTGGTGGTGTATTTTAATTATTTCTGCCTTAGCCCTGGCTTAGAGCGGTAACTTACTACAAAATGCCTTGCTTTGCCATCAATCCTTGAGTTGAACCGCACCATTGCTGCGGTCGCTCATCTGGTTTGCTAATTCTGCATTAGCTACCAGTTTGTTTGGCTCTCTTTACTCCCTTAAGAGATTTTTCGCCTCCAGCTCATGTGATTCCTATTCTGGGCTGATGAATGCTAAAAAGCTCGAAACTGCAGTCCTCGCATGGAATAACTGCGCTGGTGGTGTATTTTAATTATTTCTGCCTTAGCCCTGGCTTAGAGCGGTAACTTACTACAAAACGCCTTGCTTTGCCATCAATCCTTGAGTTGAACCGCACCATTGCTGCGGTCGCTCATCTGGTTTGCTAATTCTGCATTAGCTACCAGTTTGTTTGGCTCTCTTTACTCCCTTAAGAGATTTTTCGCCTCCAGCTCATGTGATTCCTATTCTGGGCTGATGAGTGCTAAAAAGCACGAAACTGCAGTCCTCGCATGGAATAACTGAGCTTACTTTTCCGTATACCAACATCGATTCTCAAAAGCAGACAAATATTCCTTTTTCCTCAATTTGGATCAACATTATCTTAAAAGTAGTTGACATTTGGATATTTTGGATGTTTGGCATTTTTTATAAAGATACTTTCAACAAATTTAAAGAACAAGCACTGAAAATATTTCCAATTTTGAACAAAACTCCAACGCTAAAATGATGGTAAACTCCTGATAATCCACGGATCAGGGTGCCACGGTAACCGTGGATAAGTGAAAACCACGGATAATCCGAAAAAAAGGTAAAATACTTAGTGGCTACAATAGTTATACAATAGCTAAGAAATATTAATAACACTAACACATATCTTTAAATTATAACCAAAAACATTGCACACATTGCGTGTACTAACATTGAATAGAAAAAATATTTTTAAAATCTAAAAGCGAACAATAACACAATCATAAGTTTTAAAAAAAGAAAAAAAAAGGGAAAAGACCCGCGGATAATCCAAGCGCCTACAATCGGGAGTTTACTGAATTTAGAAATTGACGAGCTGAAGTAAAAATATTATGCTTTCCAGTAATCACTTGCTTGAAGACGGCAATTATTTATGTACCTTCAACAGGTTGATTTCTACATTTTTTTGAACGTCCAAGATACAATTTAACAAAGGAATAAGGCACTTTTTTATGCAAAAACTAATAAAATTAGACCAAGTCGTTTTGTTTCCGGTCATTTAATTTAAAAGTTGAAACTCACATCTCTGAGCAGTGCGGTTCAATAAACTTCGAACAACTCAACTCTCATCAATCAAACTCGTGTTGCAAAACTTTTCAGAACAAAATGTTAGATTTCAACAGAAAGATTAATTTCACTCCACTAGTATTAAAAATCTAAGTAATTTGTGCGATATAATGACCAAACATAGATTATCTGTTTCAGATGAGCCATTTGGCACCGAAATGTGTTGTCTTAACACCTGAGTGTATTCGAAGAAATCATAATGACTTCTTAGTTAAGGGAAAGTTGCAGCTCATTCATTCTAGTTCTTTAATACCCTTTTCTAGCTACGCGCAGCTTTTTTATTAAGTAGTAACGCGCAGCTTTAGTATTAGTATTGAGAAGGGATAAAATGGAGGAAGTGAAGAGTTTCAATCGTGAAGCAAAGATCCAAAGTCACGTGACAGAGTTAAAAGCAAAGTATTGGGAAAAAAAATAGGTTTCTTTCGCTAATTTCAGGCAAAACGTGTCTACTGTTCGTCGTAGTTGAGTCACAAGACTTCTGATCTTTGCCTTAGATTTTGCTAAGTATATTATTGGAACATCCATTTACTATTTTCTGCTCTAAGAGTACTTTACTAACTTTACTAGTATTTTTTACCAGTACTTAGTAATATATTACTAGTATTTCTGCAAACACTAAAACTTATCAGCACTTATTTCAGAATAGTTTTATGCATTAAATAGTGACTTTTTATGAAAAGATTCCACATTTTTCTCTAGTTGTAAAATCTGAAAGTTTTCAAAAAAATAATACTAAAATAATTACAAAACAACTTTGCAGTGGGAGGAAACAGCAGTATTTGCAGAAATGAATTTTTGAAATGTTTGAAGAAACGCATTTTGGATTCAATACTAACGAAGGGGAAATGCTGGATTAGATGCTTTTTTCCTGCGAAAATCAAATTTAAGCAAGCTTGTACATTAAAGCTGACGTACAATAAATGACAAAACTGCATAAAAAATTTTTTAAAAAAGATTTGCAGTTAGTACTTTTTTCTATCTGCCCACGGCAGTATTTTACAAAAGTGCTTCCGTGGTTAACTCCGGATTTATGGAAAACATTCTAAGAATGAACTGTTTATAACTTTCGAATCCGGAGTTCTGAACAGGTGGAATTAACTAAAATATAACGCTAGAATTTAATAAAGTGTTATTTATTAAAATAGTTGTAATTTATCAAAACATAATTATAAATACAGTTAAACCTCGTTAAAAAGAACTTAAAGAGACCACAAATGCTGTTCGTTACAATAAGTTTACAATTGAAATGACAACTAAAACTGTACTGCAGATTAACTTCCTTGCATTTTCCGTACTCGCTGTAACGAGGTTTAACCGTATTTCAAGATTTTGAAAAAAGAATTTCCCATCGTCTTAGTACAAGAATTTAAGATTTTTTTTATTCTCGGTTTTTCTTTTCGTTAGCATAAAAGATATATATTTCACTTTCAGGAATACTGTCTCTAAGCGAGAAAAAGGTGCGTTTGATATAATTTGCTGACTTACCCAACTGAGTCAGAGAGGATTAGCTCAGGTTGGAAATCCGAAGCTAGTAAACAGGAAAGTTGACTTGTTTAGTTCTGAACTGAAATTTCTGCCTTAACAAACACTATTTGCCAAAGTAAGTGAATTTCAAAAACAGGACAAATGCGTAAACAGTTATAACAGGATGCAACTGTGGCAGAATCAAAAGTGTACTATGCAAAACTTTAACAATGAAACTAACTTGGACAAAACATTTTACATTTGAATACAAATAAATAGCATACACTATTTTTCAAATGAAGTTATTTGTTGACTCTGAGACATTAACTTTTTTAATACAACCATAGATGTCACATTTGCTCTGAAATATGTAATTTTTCTTTGCGGATAGCAATTTTTAAGCCTGAGGAAACTTTTTGCTAAACCAAAGGAAACTTTTTTCATATTGAAATTCGTATTAATCCTTTAAAATTTAGCTCTATGTTCATCCATCACGTTGGATTTATTTTCTGGTACTTCATGATTCACTGAATCAATTGATTTCGTCTAAGAAAATGCTTTTCGCTTAGGTCGCAGCCATGTGATATTTTAAAGTGACAAATCGAACTTTCAGATTATGCTGACAGCATTCCTTTTACATGTTATTTACTTTCGTGGCGTTTATTCAGGGGTCGTAGCCGAGCTTGATTGATATAAAAACAGTACAACGTCAAATGAAGGTTACGATTTCTAGAGGGTTGCATGATTACGACTAGTACAATGTAGTTTTTTCTCAAAATAAAGTAAATTGATTTCCGAATATACCCACAATGAAATTTTTTAACGCTAATATCTCATGCTGAAAACAGAAGATTGAACCATGAAGGAGTAAAAAATTATATGTGAATGAATTGAAATTTAATATTCAGCAACTTTTAACTATTTTAATTTAGAGGTTTGCTTCAAACATCATAATTAATTTTTAAAAAATATGGCAAACTATTCTTTAAAGTAATCCTATTAATTTTAGCGAAATAAATCAATTAAGAAAACTGATATTACTTAAAAATATTTAATGACGAAAATGCAAGACGCAGTGTTGATCAGTGAGAATATTTTTTATATTACGACATCAAATTCTAGTTCATATTAGGCAGTGAGAAGCAAAGGGATGCAAGTAGACTATTTTAAGTTTCGAGTAAAACGCATTTAAAGATCAGATCCTAGGTATTGAACTTTTTTTCTAAATCATGCTATACAGCAGCACCTACCAGGGCTGCTAGTACAATCTCTTGCCCCAAGACAGAGGAGAGGTTCACTAACCATTTGTACTGGTTATCTCCAAATTTTTACTTTTGCCACTTGAATCCGTTTGCTTCTCACTGCCTTAAATATAATCTGAGTACACGAATACAGTGTGACTATTACCCCTAGTTTCACCGACGTTAAAATTTCCTCCTCCCCCCCTTAAATATATCAATAGATGACTTAAATAATTTAAACTGAAAAATATGGGGGAAGAAAAGTAAAACCCTTCCTAATGGACAATTTTCAATTTTTCGATTCCAAGGCAAACATTTTTAAACCCCTGTCCTGCGGACACCCTTCGATTGCGGACATAAAAATTTGTTCCGTTAGTGTCATCGACACCCTCGTCTCACGTAAGAAGTTGATCAGCTCATTGATACAGTAAGCACAACTGATTATATTTTCTGTATACGAGGGCTGTTAGAAGTAGTCGATCTTATTTTTTGCGAAAACCTGATAGATATAAATCTAGTGCGCTTGTATGAGCTGACATTCAACCTTAGTGCATGCGTGAATTTTTTTACCGTCTGAAAGTATCGGCAGTCAATGCCAAACAGTTTGACTGAGTTAGTTTTCCTCTCGTCGGATTTTTCAAAGTCAAGAAAAAAATGAAGGAACCATTAGAGCAGCGCTAGTACAACAAACTTTGCCAGAAACTAAGCAACAGCTAAGTAGAAACGGCTCTTGGTGACGATACTTGAGCACATTTCTCGCACTTGATTTCGACGTTTTTGGCGAAACTTCAGACTCATGTGATTCAAGAAGAAACTTTCTCTCTTTGTGTGCCTCTTTGCGACTTCTGGCTGTTCTACAAACTAAAGAGGCGTTTGAAAGGCGCGATAATTCAGAAACGAAAGGAGATGATTATGACTGCAGCGACAACGGTGCTATACTGAATTCCGAAACAGGCCTGTGAGAGAGGTGTGAGGAGGTTCAAAGAGACTGCATTGAGGGTGTTTAGATTTCCAATGCTCTAGGTTTTTTCTTCAGCCAATGATTAGCTACTTTTCTAGCTGCATTGGAATCATTCATATTGTTTAGGCTATCTTTTTTTTAACGCATTTAAGTAAAATATTTCCATTGTTTATTGCACTTTTTCTAAAGTGTCAGATAAACTGTACAGACTAGTGTTATTAACTTTATATTAGCCTGTTAACTAACGTTTATTTTAGCAGTAGAATGATGCCGTTAACTTTGTCTCTCCCAAAATTGCAGCTATTTAGTTTGTATTTTGCAATGAGGGAATAGTGAGGCGCCATCTTTTTTCGCAGTTGCTCTCTATCCTGGGGGGTCTTTTTGGTTTTGGCGGGCGTCTCCTTGTTTTTGAGGGGATAGGCACCCCTGAATCGGTCTATCCCGCATGATTTTCCTTTGAAACAGATATATCTCACGTAATCGAAAACAATATTTTTGCGTTAAACAACAAAATTTTTCACACGTGACAACAATTATTTTAATGCAGACAAACTTCACACAAAATCACGCTGGATAAAATTTCTGTTAACTACTAGATGACGTGGTAGAAAGATGACACATTGCATATCACTAAAGACTCCTTAAACAGCTCAAGAACTAAGAAACTAGGCGAGAGCATTTCCCGTTCTCTATATCGCTTCATCTTAATCTATCTTTCGGATCAGGTATTTAAGAGGAAATGATGAATGCGAATAATTTGGAAGTTCCGTGTCTCAGATAAAGTATGAGCTATTCAAAATATTTCAGGTAGAACGTTTTCCTGGGAGATGAGAAAACGCAAAGTTCTGTGACATGCATTTCAAGAGTATATGTTGTTGAGACTAAAGATGGTAAACTTTTGAAACGCAGGCAATAGAACTTTATGGGAAATCAATTTTTGAGAAGGCTTGGAAAATTTAAAAAAATATATATTTTGCATGTTTACCTCTTGTTTTTAACTTCAAATTTCTGTAACTTTGCTATCATGTTCCTTTCTTTACAAGAAAGAACATTGGAATTTGAAGTGTTACTTTTCAGTTTTTACAGCAGTTTATGTTTAATGCATTGATTTTATCTGCCTGTTAATTCCTAAGTCATTTCTCGAATTAGAGAAAGAAAAAATATTTGCTTAAAGCTTTTGTTTTATGTAGCACTTTTTAACTTCAATGCATTGTAAACATATCTCGCTGATTATTCATTCATTTTTTACAGGTTTAAGATGCTACATGCGTTCTCACTTATCATATTGGTCCTTCTTTATTGATGAAGAGCAACGCAACCGTTGTTGCTAAAAGTTAACTTTTCGTGATTGCTTAAACTTTTCCAATAATTAACAGGTTTTACAATGTAATTTTTGACTCCAATGTATTGTAAACATATTTCGCAGATTATTCATTCATTTCGTTACAGGTTTAAGATGCTACGTGCGTCCTCACTTACCATATTGCTTCTCCTTTAGTGGTGAAGAGCAACGCAACCGTTGTTGCTAAAAGTTAACTTTTCGTGATTACTCAAACTTTTCCAATAATTAACAGGTATTTAACTATATATGAGCATGCTCAGATTATTTCTAAAGTCCCTTAAGTTGTCTAATTACAAATGTTTTTGTCGAAAAAGTTAAAAATTCAACAACTGTGTTTTTATTTTAAAAAGCTATTCTTAGAAAAGGGCTTGGTGATCAATGTTACGTTCTTTTTCAGAATTGAGAATAAGGTATATTGTTTTATGTGAATATACTGGTAAATAAAATTATAAAAATTATGTACATTTTAACACCTGGGCGTGTCCATAAAACTAGGGACATCACAGTAAAAAAAAAAACTTCATTGTATCAGTATTTTTTTTTCTTTCATATGTGGAAAAAAGTATTTTTATAAAATTATGCAAAAAAGTTTTATACACAGTTTTTATAAGTTTTATAGGCAAGTTTTGACAACACTACTCAGTGTGCATGTGTCGTTGTATCAGCGGTTCTAATAGTTAATCTTTTTTTTTTTCACTTACGAAATTTATTGTTATGTCTACAATCTTATTTTTCTTTGAAATTTACATAGGAAGAGATTAGACCAACAAAGAAACTTGAAACTGTTGTAATTATCCTATAACAATTGTTTTCAAATTAGGCCTCATACTAATGTAATATCAGTCACAAAATTGTATAGAAGTTTGCATTTCTTAAACAAAAACAACCCAAGTTTACAAAAAGCCATAATCTCTTCATTCATGATGATATCTTTAACATTAATCCCTTAAATATTTAGAAATTGTTGAATTTAGTTATTTAAAACTTATTTAAAATATGTAACATCAGTCACAGTAACATCAGTCACATTTCTCTTTTCGTTAATAAACCTCAAACAAATTGCACAAATGGCATTAACTGCTGCAGAAAAAGGCAAAAAAGGAGTCGAGATAAATTAAGAAATAAAGGAAAACATGAAAATTTCAGAAAGTAAAACAAAGTAAAGGCTAAAAAGAGCGGATGATAAAAAATAAATAACGTAATTTGAAAAAAAAACCTAACATAATTGCCAAAGTTAGTGCAGAATAAAATTAAAAAGAGAAATTGAGTGAAGAATTAGAACAAGAGTCGGACAAATTTAAAGTACTGAAGTCCCAGGTTTCAATTAGCAGCTACCTAACCTGCATTACATCTCTTTGAAATGGTGAAACCTTGGTAAAATCTGCTAGTCATTCAAATCGCTCTTTGTTGTATCTTATTTAAAGAAAACTACAGCTGTAAAAAATTTTCCTGCATGAAATTTGACAAACAGATACTCTTAGTTATTTATGTATTACATTTGAGAAAAAGTGCTACATCATCGGTACAGAAATATTTCTAAACGTCACAGCTTCATGCAAATTTCACAGCTATCACCATCCGACGTGCAGTCATGTTATAAAGAGTTTTTTTTTTTTTTTTTGAATAATACTTTTTTTTTTCAGAAGCTGTAGCAGGTGTTTAGCAACAACCCTTTTTTTTACAATAGAGGAGGGACTCACTTCCAGCAGAACATGTTCCAAACTTTTTGGCTGCAACTGGAGAACGGATTCTTAATGAATACGATAAACAATTGCGTCACGAGAAGTTAGATGCATTGAAATTGAAAACTAGGAGTATTTAGTAACTGTCAAGATTCAAGCAGTACACTGCAAATAATCGGTACACATTTGAAACTCTTTAAGTGTTCCAGTTGCCTGAATATGTGCTAAAATGTATTTCGAATGTGTTATGTACAAAGAAATGAAGCTGAAATGTTTTACTAATTCGTTCCGTTATAAAGAAAACGTTCCAAAAGTGCACCGAATGTGTTTTGCTGGGAATCTCTATTCAGCCGAAGTTTGGGAATACACTTGAGAACAAATACATCGCGCGCAGATTTAAGAGTGCTTGTGAAATCACTGCTTTCTTTGCTACGCCATGTTTGTAAACAATCTGGATCGGCCGCAATCATTTTCGTGATATCTTTGAATGCTCAAAAGGTACGCCACTTTCCTTTTTTTATGTTCTTTACAGATAATTTTTGTATTTGTACATTTACTGAGTTTCATACTTTTGTTTTAAATAAACTAATAATTTACCATACCACTTAACTTTTGAAATAAAATGAAATCCTGTGTTTTAAAACTGTGTGGTTACGTTAAGACTAACGTGTTACGATTCTAATTTTTAAACTTGACGATTGATTTAGGGCTCCTGTCCTTATCTTTCGATTTAGAATTTTTTAAGAGCATCGGAATTAGAGGTTTAAACAAGGGCTCCTAAACTACGGGTTATGACCCAAAAACATTTCTAATGAAGGTCGAAGGGAATTTCTTACGCTATTCAATTTTAATCTTTAAAAAAAAGCATCTCTTTCATCTAAATGCTTTTTATAAGTTCTGTCATCTACTTTTTGTTTTTACAAATAGTTCAGGTGATTTTATTTTTCTGGTTAGCAATTTTTTGATACGTTAGTATTTTCGCTTGTAAACATCCCATAAGATCAATCATCTTGTGTACAACTTTTTGGTTTAACAAACCGAAAAAAAATAAATCGCTGGAGGTTCTACGGCTTAGATTAGGTTAAACTTGAATGTGATCAAAATCTACCACAATAGTATGAATGAGATTCGAACCTAGGTCCAGAGATCAAGATTCTTCTAAGTAATGATGTTTGACAAAATATATTGTCTAATGTTTCATATCAATCAATTTTATCTTGAATTTTGAGGATAAAATATTGCGTACCATTTAGAATCTTATTTATGGATAATTAATTTTATTATCTGTTGCAGTTAAAAAAATCATGAAATTTGAGTTTCATGATCGATGTTTTGCAGAAATACCAAGCAAAATATTGTTGGAATGAATAATCTGAATTCAAAACATTAGCTAAAATTCTTATAAAGTATCTTAGTCAAATTTTTGAAATAATTAAAGCAATTAGGGCAAACAGGAAGTCTTATATAAATGTATGTTTTGAGTACGTACAATACATGTATCGGGTATCGTGTTCTTAAAAATGGGGTCATGACACAAAAATAGTTAAAACCGTTAGTTCAGAAAAAAATGCTTAACAGTTTTTTCTTTAATTCCACTTTTTAATTTGTCGTGTGATAAAAAACATGTGAATAAAAAATTTCACCCTTTATTTCTTTGAAAAAAAAAACCTTTAGTTCTTTGTAAAACAGATACAACCTGATAACGTAAACACAAAAACATTTTTTTTTTTTTTTTTTTTTTTTTTGAACCATGAAAAGTTTTATGAAAGACTTAGTAAAAATTGTTGGATAACTAAACGTGATGTCTGTTGCAGTGTAAAAACTATTTCAATTGTAATTTAGTTGTTATATGTTCTATCACATTGAGAGATAGATTAGGGTTGACCACAGACTGAGGAAACAGGAAATATCAGACTTTTTTCTGAGAAAAATGCCGAATTCAATATTAGTAACGCAAGTTTAAGCCATTTTTACAGTTCTGGAAAGGGCGTTGGGAGATCTCCCTCGGAGATTTATCTAGTCTAAAATATGTTTTAAACTGTACATTTAGGGCATTTTTAAGGAACTTTGGGTTTTATGTTCCGGGGTTCATTTCAGCGGAAAATATTTGGAAGCTAAAGTGTTAAAAACAGTTTTGTAAGGTAACTTGAGGAATAAAGGTATTATTAACCACAATATTTTGAAAATGTTTTTTTTTTTTAGTATAGTTCAAAGCTATCTTTGGTGATGTTAGAGGAAGGAAACTCTGGTTGGAGGGGGGGGGGTCTCCGGAAAATTGTAAAAACTGATGCGTCTAAAACATTTTAGCTATCTTTGATGATGTAAAGAGAAAAGGAGGAAGACAGGTATATAGGGGCTTTTTTCGGAAAAATTATTATTTTAGAAAAAATAGTAGGGGAATGTGGGGTAAAGTGAAATTGCTAAGCCGGCTAGATTTTTTTTTAAATGAACAAATTGGATTTTTTTTTTTTTTTTTTTTTTTTGAAAACTACACTTTACAAAGAAAGAACATTTAAAAAAAAGTGGAAACTTAGCCCTTTATTTTTTTCATAGAAAGAGTGAAAAATAAAATATTTTTCTGAATGAAAAATGTTCTATTCACTCATAAAAAATGTATTTGTTCGAATGAATGATTAAAAGAAGGGTAGAATGAATAATAAAAAGATAATGAACCATAGAACGAATAGTTAAATAAATAAAATACTTAATACATGAAGAAAAATAAATGACCGTATAAAATAGTGAATGAATAAGAAAATGGGTGAAGGCATGAATAAATAAGTGAATTAATGAATGAAGAAATGTAAATAAATTAATAAATGAATCCGTAAGCGATATTGTAAATAACACTGCGCGGCAAAAAAAAAACTTCAAAATGCTTCTGACATTTTGTCGGCTGATTCTTATGTAGAATGACCCCCTGAATCTGAATATGACCTCCGTTCTCCCCCCCCCTATACGTACAAATTTTTTTAAAGGACCCCCAAGGTTTTTTTTTTTTTTTTTTTTCAATTTTCTTTAGTTTTAGAGCTTTTTTTTTTTTTTTTTTTTTTTTTTTTTTTTTTTTTTTTTTTTTTTTTTTTTTTGAGCAATCACGATTGCTTATTGCTTTCATTTGACCGTCCTTGACGTTACGGTTCCTTTTTCAGCTTGGACCAGGGCTGCAGCACCACCGTCCACCGGCGGCGGCGCGGCTGGTCCTGAGCACTGTCCACCGGAATCCACTTTTGCTGGGCGGTGGCGTCCATGTCCTACACACGCATGGTCATATACACTCCATTACGTGCGCACGCCTTTACACACATACACACGCCTACGTGCACACACGTAAGCCTACACACACAACTATACACACTTAACCACCCAGGAGGAGGGACATGCTTGGGGGGGGAGACGTTTCCAGAAACAATAACTCTAATCAGTAGGGTCTTGTCGCAACTCGTGATTGCGAAAAACATAATTTGAATTCAAAGTTTCGGAATTCAAATTAGAATTAATTGGGGGAAGTAGGTCACAGATTTTACTTTTTTTTTTTTTTTTTTTTTGAGGTGAAAGAAGCTTTATATTAACTGCTAACATTGTTTTGGTGGGCAAAAGAGGTTCAAAGTTCAAGATCATGGACACCGATCGCAAAAAAGGGACTTGGGGGGGGGGGAGAATAACCTCTCAAAATAAAATAAAAATCACGAAAAACGATCTTTTTACTCTGATTTTTTAAAAACCATGTTTGTAAAAAAAATTTCGGAGCAGAATGAGAGTATAAGACTAAGCTTCTATGACTCCTATGTCCAAAAAAATTTTCGAGACGTAAAAAAAAAAAAAATATGTGAATGTCGCACGTTGCATACGAGTTGAATCGTAGGTCTTCATTCAAAAAGGCATTCCTCCGGCTGATTTCTATGTAAAATGATCCCTATGACCCCTTGTTTCCAAATACGACCATCTTTCTCCCTATCACGCCCCGTTTTAGAACCTACCCCCCTCCTCTCCCCCGCCATTTTTTTATTTGAAGGGGGAAAAGAGCATTACAATAACCGTAAACAAAATTCTGAATGATTAGATATGTGCAAAGCTCAAAATCTTATGCATATGTAGCAAAAAGGAAAACAGTGGGAGGGGCACCCCTCCAAACACACTGTGCAGCAAAAATTATTCTCAAATGCTTCTGAGGCTAATCCGCCAGATTCTTCTGCAAATTTACCCCCTGAATCCAAAAATGATCTCCGTTATCCTCCTACATGCACCGATTTTTGTAAAACTCCCCCCCCCCCCTTTTTGTTTGGGCGGGCAAGTTTTTTTTTTTTTTTTTGTTATATATATGAACAAGATTTAGAACTTTGCACATCTCTAGTCATTCATAATAATGTTTATGGTTATTGTAATGCTCATTTTCCCCTCAAAATTTAAAACAATAAATGGCTCTGAATCAGGGGAGGCGCGAGGTTCTAAAAAGGGGGGGGGGGGTAATGGGGGTGGAAAGATGGTCGTATTTGGAAACAAGGAGTCATTTTATATAAGAATCATCCAGAAGAATATCTATTTGAATGAAGACCTGCGATTCAACTCGTATGCAACATGCGACATTCATAAGACAGTTTTAAAAATTAAAAAAAAAAATTTTTACATCCCGAAAATTTTTTTGGACATAGGAATCACAGAAGAGAGTCTTATACTCTCATTCTACACCGAAATGTTTTTTACAAACATCATTTTAAAAAAGCAGAATAAAAAGATCTTTTTTCGTGATTTTTCTAATATTTGGGGGGGGGATATACACCCCAAGTCCCCCCTTTTTTGCGATGGGTGTCCATCTTGAACTTTGAATCTCTCTTACTTACCAAAACTATGTTAGCAGTTAATATAAAGCTCCTTTCATCTCCCCCCAAAAAAATACTCTAAAACTAAGGAAAATTGAAAAAAAACTTGGGGGGCTTAAAAAGAAATTGGTACGTATAGGGAGAAAACGGAGTTCATATTCGGATTCAGGGGATCATTTAACATAAGAATCAGCCGACGAAATGTCAAAAACACTTTAAAGTTTTTTTTTTTTTTTTTTTTTTTTTTTTTTTTTTTTTTTTTTTTTTTTTTTTTTTTTTTTTTTTGCCGAACAGTGTAATTGAGTGAGTAAACAAAATAAACTATTTCACTTTGTCCCATTCACCTTGCCAATATTAGAAACACAAGTAAGCTGAAAATTAACTGAAAAAAGTAAAAAATACCGCATTAAATATTAGAAGGTCTCAATTAATATTTAAAATGTTAGTAACAATAATTTTATCATTTTATTCTTATAAAAATAATTTTTGATTTACATCAAAATATTACAATATGAATGTCCTTTTTTGAAAATTGCCATTATTATCATTAATTTTAAGCTCCAGATGTATTTTTTTCCTGACTGGAATAGAGTACATGTGCTACTATATAGTTAAAATATTACGAGATTGTTGGCAGTAAAAGTAGTTATTTCACCATTTCACATTGCCCCACATTCCCCTACAGCCTACAAATAAATGTATAACGTATTGCTTGTGTTCTCGTAATTAAGCATATGTTTGTAAAAAAAGACTTTTTCTTATTTTTTTTTTTTTTTTTTTTTTTTTTTTTTTATTTTTTTTTTTTTTTTAGGTAATGGTTTCCCCGGTTGTAGAAGATTGATAGTTTCAAGCATTGTTATGTAAATTTTTTAATGTGTATGTATAAAGTTAAATAAATTAATTTCAAACACATTGTGTTTAATGACTAATTAAGTTTGATAAACTCAGTTCAGTGTTATGTGCATAGGTTTGAAACATAAATCCCATGCGTATTTTAAATTTAACTGCATTAGCTAATGAACTTGATATTAACTGTCTGATTGAGTTAGACCTGAATGTATGGCATTTAGTTGCCATCTGGAGATTAAAATGCCATACGATGGAAGCTAAAAAGAGTACTTAACCAGTCACTTCTTAAGAACCGAAACTGCCACACTATTTTTGCACCAATGAATTTTCATACACAAAGCATTTCTATTTTGAAGCAATTAGTTTGCAATGTAATAACAATCCCAACCTTAGTGTTACATGTTGCCTTTCAATCAATAATAAAAGCCATTATTAATTTCAGGATCCAAACCGCACCCCTTAAAAACAAGCACAAACCTTTAAGTTTATACAAAAGGTTTGTACTCACCTTTGGCGGGAGGGGGGGAGGGGTTTGTTTTTCACGAACACTTTTCTTCCTTATGCAAGGAACTAAAAATAATTAATCAATAATTGTCAGTGCCGGATGTACGATTTTTCCGAGCTAGGGCAAATCTTGAAACTGATGCTCCTACTCATTCTCCTTTAAGTTTTATATTGAGTTTCAACGACCCCCTCCCCCCAACCCACGGAAATAGAACAAATTTGTTGTCCCCCAAAAATTGTCTCACGGGGGCAAGGGTCCCAACTCCCCCCTTCGCCCCCGGATCCAGCACTCATCGTTTTAGTTAATATTCAAGGAAATAATTAGTCATTAAAGAATTCCACTGCACTTACATTTTTAAAAGAACACAACTAATGTTTAAGGTCATTGATCAGACACCAAGCAATAGATCACTGAATAGCAAAGTAGCACGAATTCAAACAATGAAGGCAAATTTATTTTGATCTTGAGAAATTAAAATTTTTGAAAATGAAATTTATAAAGCAACAAACTTAAGTTATGTGAGCCTTTGTTTGTACACTTTTGATTACTTTTTACAGTATGGATTAGCTTTGAATACTAAAATATGGAAATTAATATTTTAAATATATGCAGTTTCTGTACTAAGTAATATTGTGCACTACATTTTCCTGCAACCTTTTTATTGGTAAACATTGTTCGGGTGCAATTCTACTGTAAGCTATTCAATTATCTTGGAAATATCATTGTATTTTAAATTTTCATAGCAGCTATGCTAACTAATAATTAGATTCATCCAAAGCCTAAACCATCATCAGCCTGCAGTTTCAAAATGAACACGAATTTAGTGTATATTTATAATTTCTAAAAGCTCCTTTTATATTTGTGCGGTAGGTATCCTCGGATGATATTAGTGCGAAGAAATTGTTCTAAAACGCATTCTAGAAACTGTACCTGTATGTGTGCCACAAAATGTTCAGTGAAGTGTTCAAAAACGTGTCTTTAACGCGATCTTATATGTGCTTAAAAAGTACGCTAAAAAGAATGCTGAACTAAATATATGTTCCGAACTGTGTTTCTAGAAGTGTTTTGGAAACTGACCCAAAAAAAGCGTTCTAAAAAAGGGGACAAGTGTAAGTGTTCAAAAAATGTTTTAAAAAGTGATCTTACAACGGTTCTAATAAATGTTCCGAAATAAGTGTTCTAAAAAAGGAGACAAGTGTCCGTGTGAAAAAAAGTGTTCAAAAAGTGTTTGATTATTTGCAGTGTAAAACATTGGAAATAGCCTGTCAATATGGATGGAATTTATTATTTACATGAGAAAGGAATAAAATATTGAGCGCACTAGATGTAGTAAATGCAAGAGCACTTTTTATTTTATGAAATATATCAAAAATCTAGCTTTTAAGACTTTATACTTAAGAGTAAGTACCTTTCTTGTAATTTAAATACAATTTTAAACAAACTTTACGCTAATTTTATTTTTAAGGAGAAATAATTTATAATTGCAGCAATATATTGTAAATGTAACATCGGTCGCAAAATCTTTGTATTATCAGTCACGGTTGTGAAATAATTTTTATACTTTCAGTTTTTAAGTTTCGTTAATAAAACGAAGTGTTTTCATCAAGTCCAAAATCTTGAATTTAAAGGGAAGAAATCTGTTTAGATTTTACGTTATTAGTTTGAAGAGAATTTGAAATTGTATATAAGTCACTTTTCTCAATGTCTATTCTGCGTAACATCAGTCACCTTTTTTGATTCCCCTTAATTTCGTACAAAAAAATTTCATGAAGTCTGAAAACGAGTGTGGGGATAGTGATGTACCATATCATGATTTTTTACATCAATTTCAGAAGAAATAAAATTTAATTTCAAGACAGTGCTGAATTTATAAGTTCAAAATAGAGTCAAATTGTAACGTCAGTCACCGTGGACTGACCCATCCTTCTTTTTCCGAAATTTTATCTCTTTTTCCATGTCTGCACTAATATTCCTATTTCAAATAGAAATAATGTTAAGGACTTTCATAAAACTATTTTCAAGATTATCAGACAGCGGGGGAAAAAACGTTCATATCTATCAAACTGAAAGGCGCTTACGTGCCCAAAATATTGCCACTCAATTGTTTAAAAAGCACTATAAATGTATTTACATAATTTTTTTTAAAGTTTTCCATATACTCAGAATTTAGCTTAAATTATCTTTTATATCCTACAAAAGTTTTTTCATATTGTAAAATTTCACAGTATGGACATTAGTTTACATTCCGTGGTTTCTAAGAATATAATATAACTGTAGCCTTTAATACACAAGGTAAATCAAGGAGAATCGCCGCATTACTTATATTTCTTGTTATTATTGACAGAAAGCAGTCATACACGCAGTATTGGTTCAAACTGAGACTTTTGTATGTAGTGTATAGCACGAGTTTCAATTTGATGTTTACTTTTAGCAGCACAATCTTTATCTTGAGCTCATCTTGAGCATAATTACTCAACCAGAACTTTGCCTCGAAAGATTATATCTTCTAATTATCACAACCATGCATTATTTTGGAAACAAAACTAAGTGAAAGGTTTGTACAAAGTAATATGTGTGAATAGGGGAGAATATTGTACTTTTGAACATTTTTCATATTTTAATTTTTAACGTCAATCATTTAAATCAAATTTTAAATCAAAAAGTCACATTAAAATATCGCAACAAATTTCTCTGTAATATATCTTTTAAAAGTCAGACAGTTTGAAAATAAGATACTGCCAGTCATTTAAAGTAAAAGTTCCAAGCTGTCCCAAGGTACAACATCCTATCGTACCTTGGAACACATCCTGTTGTACTATGGGAAAGTCTTCACGATTCAGGAAACAGCCATATACTTAAACCAATTTTGCAGCGAAAAAAAAAATTTTTTTCACTGTAATTAATTAAATCATGAATAATGAATTATGAAAAAAGAATTATTTTCTAACATTAAATGCGTTTAATAGACTACATCAGATTAGAACGTTATTCCATGCTCCTAAACATATCTCAATTACTAAGAACCATGCATATATTGTACCTCGGAACGTGTTCTAAGGTACAATATGTTTGACTGTCCCAAGGTACAGTTACACCGTGGTTTAACAAAAACTAAAAGGCTGGTCAATCTAGATGCCTTATCATTATTTTCTCCTAACCAAAATATTTAAAGTAGTTCTCTTTTATAACAAAATTAATTCAGTTGAATAGTTTCACAAATACAAAGTAGAAAATGAAATAAAAATATAAAAAATATTTAGTTTGGAGTCATAAAATTTTCTTTATCTCGCAAAATCATTAATTTAACTCAGGGGTTACCAACCTGTGGGTCGCGACACCCAAGGGGATCGCAAAGAATTTCTTAGAGTGTCGCGGCGTAATCCCTACATTAAAAAATATATTATTGCATAGTTAAAAAATTCAAATACATAGGGAAAACAGCATCATTTTAGAGTAGCATCGTTTCTTGAACGCAATGGCGAAACCAG
This sequence comes from Uloborus diversus, assembly GCF_026930045.1. Lineage (NCBI taxonomy): Eukaryota > Metazoa > Arthropoda > Arachnida > Araneae > Uloboridae > Uloborus > Uloborus diversus. Next base: position 46,082,440 of record NC_072735.1, read on the forward strand.
GAAAAAGGCTCTTCCAGCACTCCTCCCCCTCCCCCTCTCATGCCAGAGTACCTGAAGTACTAAAGTCCTCTAAGATTATCTTAAGCTTTGGTTTAGGGACTTCAATCTCTAAAAAATTCCGAGAAAGAGTCCCAAATTCACACCTTCTAACATAGTCCAAAATTGTCCAAACTTTTGTTTTTGGAACTTTAATTTTGTATAATTTCTGTAAGAGATTATCTGCACCACAACCCTTATCCAAAAAGATTTCCTGTAGTTGGATTTTTAAGACATAATTTTTAAATATTCCAGGGAAAATCCCTGTACCTTATCACGTCCCCTCACTTTATCAGAAATAGCTAAGAAATGGGTTTTCAGGTTTTTAATTTCAAAAAAAATTCCTGGGAATGTCTGCTGTCCCCCTTCACATAATTAAAGATCATAAAAAAAATTTTGTTTTTAGGGCTTAAATTTTAAAAATATTCCGGGAGAGGATCTCCGAACATTTACTCTTGTCATCAATCTACTATTCTGTGTTTTGGACTTAAATTTTGAAAAATGTCCTTAGGAGTACCCGAAACCCTTTCTTCCCTCACATCATTGAAACTCGTGTAAACTTTTTTAGGGGAGCTTCAATTCCGAAAACATTCCGGGGGGGGGGGAGAGGTTCCAAACCCAAACCTGTTCCCTAACGTTTACAAAGATGGCCTACAATTGTGTTTTTTGAACCTCAAATTCAGAATTTTTCCGGGGAAAGGTCGTCCGAACCCCTTCTTTCCCTTAATTTCAAGAAAAGTATAATCTACAACTGAGCTTATTTAGGACATATTTTAATTTTCAAAAAAGTGTGCATTGCCGATCCATCTCCCTATCCTCATCGTTAAAAATTGTATAAAACTTCATTTACAGGACTTCAACTTTGTGAAATTTCAAAAATAGTCTCCGAACTTGAACCATTTATAAAAGTCCCTGCACCTCTCCTTCTCCAAATAACACCAGGGATCGTGTGAAACTATATCTTTTTTATTTCTGCACTTATTATAGAAAAAAAGATTAAGCTTTAATGAAATACCCCAAGCAGCTTGACTCATTGTGAAAGATGCGTACGATACACTCACAACGCACACACATAGACCGGTGGCGTCAATACGGGGGGGGGGTCATCCCCCCCCCCCGGGGTGTCATCCAAAGTGGAATTGCAAGTTTTTGAAAAATATAAAGCTAAAATACATTTTTAAGATTACAAATTTGAAAATTTTCCGGGAACACAAATGATGTTGTTTCCTGAAAATTGCACAAATTTCATGTTTACAAATAAAATTATATGTTTTTTTCTTTTGCGTTCGTGGGAGGAGGGAGAGTGTGTGACACCAAAAATTACCGCCCCGGATGTCACCCTGCTAGGTACTCCACTGCATACACATAAACTATATATGCGGGACACATAGGGAGTCGCGGGTTGTTTAGTTGGTGAAAAGGGGATCGTGATGTGAAAAAGGTTATGAACCACTGATTTAACTCATTTGGTGCAGATTGTTACGATGGCACCATTCAGTGGTGAAGGTTACTATTAGAGATTACTAAAAAAAAATTGGCTGCTAAAAATAGATTCTTAGAAATCAGCAGTGTCTCAAGGTACAACACTCTCCCCTACACCATTCTGCACCATTTACGAAGGCAGGCAACTATTACGTGCGGCTTCTAAACCGTACAATACGAGATACATTACCACACCATGTTCCGGTTTACATGCTGCAGTTTTTTTTTCAAGGGTACTCCTACCATTATATTTGAACTTTGTCCCACTATGTCTTATTTTACTATATTACTGACTTTTATATTATTGAGGTCGGTTTTGTGGTTTTGATTAATGTTATGATCTTAGTTCTTCCAGTTCTAAACAACAGTGATGCTCGAGATCATTTGTTTTAGACATTGGCAAATAGCTAAATGTACCAAAATTACAAAATAAAAGGACGCAAACTCATCAAGTAAAGTTTCTCAGCAAACCTCAAATCAATTTTCTGCACGTAGAGCCTGGCAGTATAAAACCAGCAGTATAAAACCGTTCTCACTTGCTAAGAACCTAAGTAAAATATCGCACTCAAGACTTAGCCGGGCAATAACAAAGCAGCAATAAAGAAAATATCAGTACTCTTGGCTGCTATTAGAAATGCAACTAAATCAAATTCAGATAAAGATTCCGAAAATGAGAAAATAAGGAGAAAATGTGAAGCATTTAATTGTCAATGATCCCACGATGGTTCATCAGATATAAATGAATGTTAAAACATCATCAAATTCACTACATAACAATCATTGGGTTTATTGTAATTTTTTCTTAATAAATAATACTTCAGGTATTTACTGCTTTTTGTTCGTATGCGAGGAGTAGCATAACTCCTGCATACATACGGCATCGCACGCTGAGCATACAGGTGACACACCGTAGGTTTTAGAAAAAAAAATTTCGGCAATATTAGTTTTTTTTTTTTTTGCAATACACATGTTGTGTGGTAACCGTTTCATAGCACAGCATAATTTATTTTATGTGGGATTTTCGACACAGCTGTGGAAAAGGTGTGGCTTAACTTTCGTATTAACACTAATTATACAACTATTCCTAAACTGACGAAAACATAAGAACTTTTTTGTTTTGCTTTTCGATCTCCATGGAAAAAATTTTTTAAAAAAATGATTCTGTAGGAAAACAATTATGAGAAAAAGAGCTTAGATACCTCTTTTTTTTCAATAAAAAAATTTTCGCTTGGATTTTGCTACAGACATATTGTAACTTTATTTTTGTACTTTCTATAATCCTTAACATTGCACTAATGAACCCACATACCCAAAAAAAAAATCCTGAAATCCAATGGGAAATTTATCTTAATCTCTGCTTTAAACTTAAGGAAGCTCGATTCTAGATATCTTGCAGAGGGGATAAAATGATCAAGTTCTTCCATTTATTTTCAAGAATTTTGGTACCAAGATATTTTGGTACCAAGTATAAATTTCTAATGTTTACTTACACACATATAAGGGGAGGTGGAGCTCGATGCTTCAATGGAATTTGGGGGGGGGGAGTAAACCTCTTTCACAGAGCCCTTAGTGTTAACACATATTGTCAACCCTTGTATGTTAATGGATAGAGTTCCTATGTCGAAGCTAAAGGAATATTATGCCCCCTCCCTATCCCCCCCCCCTGAAGACTATTCCGACTTGTTAGGACCAGCATTTAATCTACTGAAATTTAATTAAAGCTATCAAACATTTTTCTTTTATAACGAATAAATACCATTGTGCTTGAAAATTAAATGAATGATGTATCAACGTTTTGATGTACAAAAATTGCAAAGTACTTCCGACACGTGTTTCTGTGTTACAAGGAACGCCTTTTTCAATGCGACAAAGTGTGAGCTTTTGGATGAAGTGTCATCCGATGAGTCTTTCCTCTGATGACTCTTCATCGAAAAGCTCCCACTTCAATTCATTAAAAAGGGTGTTCCTTTTAACACCAAAACACGTGTCTGCAGTAATTTGCATCTTTTTTTTTTTGCATCAAAACGTTAGTACATCATTCATTTAATTTTTCTTTCAATTAACTTTTCCGTAATAATACCCTCTACAGATAATTAAAAACTGTATATCATGCATTTTAAACCTTAAGGTTAGTAATCAAGAAGATGACTCTTTGATATCAGTTAAACTACAAAAGCTATTGAATTTTCCAATTTTTTTTTTTTCTATTATTTAGCGCCCCTTTTTATTAGTGAAGCAAACACCATTGTACATCTGTACAAACTTTATGTAATTCTTATGCGTTTCTCCTACGCATTCTACATTTTATTTTCAATAATTATATATATTCTTGTTTTTTAGTATTTGATCTCGGGTGCTTCTAAAAAGCGAGAAAGCAGGAAAAAGAATGGATTTGAGGACTGAGAGAGAGAACAAATTTTAACTTCATTCGGAGCAGGACAAAGAAAGTTTCTTATCGGTTTCAACCGAGCATTCTTTAAGTGCCCCTCTGAAAGTAAAGACGATTTATCTGAAAGAAAAAGCTGACAAAAGGTATTAGAAACGTCCTTTAGACTTCAAGAGCAGCATTTCAGACGTTTCAGTGGAAGATAAAATGCTACATAAAGTTTACTTCGAAAGCAGTTGAACTCTCTTTTCAGTTTTTTTTTTTTTTTTTTTTTGTAAAATAATTTTTAATTATTAATTGTTTTTAAAATGATTGCATCTGAGTACGGTTCTAGATACATTGTTTTAAGAGAATTTTAAGTTATGGATGGTTCTCTTCAAAGTACTTCAAATGAAAATGTAATGTATATTTTGATTTTGACATATTTCTTTTTCATAAATCTAATACTTGAAAGTAGTTTCCTTTTATCACTAGCAGACATTTTTTAGATGGTGTATTAAATCATTTTTTCCTGCATTATTTCATTAGTCATTTTATGGCAAATAAATAGCATTCATTGATATTAATAAGTTGACGGTATTTCTTGTTCTTTCATACAGGTCGAATTATGACAACTAAAACGTGTGCTATAATATTCCGTTAGAAGGACGTGTTTCGTTTTTGGATAATTATTAGGGTCTTGCTGTCTTCAAATTATAAGTGATTTTTATTGCTTAAAAAGCTTAAATTCCATGTTTAATTCAATTCATTTGCAAATTTATTAGTAATGCAAAATGTACTAATTTTATACTTTTATGTCATTTAGAAATGTAATTAGTTTTGTGGCGACATTCATTTTGAAAAATTCTATCTCTGTTAACTTTCACATTTACACACGTCATTAGCCACTTAAATTCGAAATTAGAAAATGCAAATAATATAAGGGTCATTCTCCAGAAAATGTAACTTTTGAACGGAAATATTTTTCATTTTCGAAACTTTTTTTTTTCATTCTCACATGAAAGTATTACCTACTAAAAGTAACCATAAACAATGGCCCAGCTAAGTTCCAATTATTATACTCATAAATAAGAAAATTAAAACATACCTTGTTCACGGAAATAAAAAAAAAGAATTTTTTTTAATGTTTAAAATTTGAGGCCAATTTAATATCAAAGTAGCAATTTTGTTAATTGTGGAAATAATGAGTTATTGTAATCTTTAGTGAGAATATAATATTAAGTTCTCTTAATTAGAGTACGGCTCAATTAGTAGTTATTGTTTTAGTTCAAATGTGTGTTAAAAATAGTATTTAGTAAATTAGAAACTATACTGGCAATTTATAATTGTGGTAGAATGCCTAAGATTGATGTATTTAACCTCTATCATTAATTTTCACCTCACAATTAATGACATTGATATGGTCTGTCACGTAGGTGAGATTCACGGAGGTGAGGAATTTTCCATTAATATAGGCCTAATGGATAGATTTTTCAGGGAAATATGTTTTTTCTTCGTTGCTACAATCTGCACATGTCAAGCATATGAAAACATCTTCACTTCTTTTTTACATTAACTTAAATCCCTGAAATTTGAGTTCACGGAGGTGAGAAATCAGAATAACTACACTAAGTTTTTACAGAAAAATCTATCTCCTTGTTTTTCGACAAAAATCTCACAACTTCAACTATGGCTGAAAATAAACATGGGGTTTCCCTTGTATTATGGAAAATAAAATTTGAGGTCATTACTTCCACGAGTTAATGAGGAATGGCGTTTTAAGTGTGGGTAACGGAGGTGAGCATTTTTTGTGTGACATGACTACTTATCCTAAAAAACGAACTAAAATACAATATTTAAAAAAATTAATAAACTTAAACAATTAGTATTTGAGACACTTGTGAAAGGAATAAAAAATAAATAAGTATATACTTTTAACTAAACAAAATATTAAGCAACATAAACAGTCACACCAGGTGTGTGACATGCACGGAGGTGAGAATTCACATTTTGTGCACCAAAAATATATTAAAATAAAAATTATTACTGCAAATTGGTTGGCAGATTTAAATAGATATATTTCTGGTGAAAGTAAAAAGCATCGTTAAATGAATTTATTCCTTAAAGTTTTTTCTGTAAAAGGCGTGTGACAAAAAAGTTACTTTTTGAAGAATGACCCATAAATAAAATACTACACACCTCTTACATCTATCTTTTTAATTAAAACTTATGTACGTTTTTGATTAAACATTGTTCATTTATTGTTCGAAGAGTCCAGAAAACTAATAAAACTAATTTTCTAATAACCATCACTTAATAAGCGTGTGGTACAATGTGTGCAACTACGAGTTACATCGATTAAGAAACTTAATGAATATAATTCTAGTCCGTGCTTTCTTTGTGCGATCTGATGCGTTTATTGTTATATCTTTAATTAAACTCTCGCTTGTAATGGAAAATGTTCAATGTACATTCTTTCGCTACTAATGATTTTGAAGTGAGTTAATGAGAAATGTGGGAGGAAAAACAAGTTTTTTCGGTTATTTTTTTTTTCTTGTGTAAATACGTTTTGTACTTAAATGATTTGGAAATTGAATATTTTCTCGCAAAGCCATGTTTTTTCTAATTTTGCTATTTGTATGTTTGTAGAACCAATTACTTTAAAATATTTCACATTCCAAGGAAATGCGTACTTGTTTTGTTTTGTTTTTTTTTTTTTGAAAAAACATTAGAATTTTTCATGATAAAAGCTTCTTACTAACTTTAAATAGTTTACTTTTAAGTTACATTGTTATACAACATGCAATGAACTAATTATCAAATGTTTAGAAACAAATGGCCTCAAAGTACAGAAATGGGAAATATTTAAGGCTACCGACATTTTAAATTTGTAGTTTTTCCATTAAAACAAGTAGTTAACGTTTCGCCACTAACTATTTCCATTTTAATCAATAGCCGAAATAAAAGATATTTTTAGTGTTTTATTTTAAAAAATAAAGAAAGTACCTTACTAAATTGTTGCATGACTTCACCACCATAGTTAAATGAAATCGCAAAAAGTTGTGATTTAATTGGTGTGCATTTGGCATTCAATTCAATATATGACAGCGTTTTACAGCTGATTGTGTCAAACTATAATTATTTTATACCCACTTTGATTGTATGAAATATTTTCGTAAAATCGGCATTACTCACTCCAGAAGTTGCGTAACGTTACATCCATTAACTTTGATTGCCTTACACATTTTTCTTACAGTATATTCTGTTAATTTAGCTCAACCGATTTCATATCTTGTATTATTCTTAATAATATATTTTACAGTGCTGGCCAAATTATTAGACTTAAGAGTTTTTTTTTTTTTTTTGTACACTATTTGTACTAAAATACTATTTATTTTTCTGTTAAAGTAGAGTACATACTGTACACTGATTATTACGCTATTTTAGAATAATTTAATGTTTGCAGGTGGCAGCACTGTCTGGTTTGTTTATGTTCTTTGTTTATCTACCTACCAGGAATATAACCTCAATCAGCTTAAACAGTTCACTAGTTCTTTTTACTAGTGTGTTCAGTTAAATTTAAAGTTAGTTTTAGGTAATTAGTGAGTATGTGTATGTGAGTATATATAATAGTGAATATAAACAATTTTTTACCTGCTTTTTTAAAAAGTTAAGAAACGGTGTAAACCTTGTGAAAAGCACGCCAAAAAAAACTTAAAATGCTCATCAAGAACAAGGGAATGTATACTAAATATTAGATAATTATTTCACTGCTCGTTAATGTGTCTATAGTTATGTAATCAATAAAGAATTTGCTTTTAAAACAGTCTTAGTCTGATAATTTGGTCAGCACTATATTGTATTATACATGTGTTATAGCAAGCTAAATTTGGAGATTGGTATTTGTACACATTTGGTAAAAGCTAGTCATTTGACAGACGTTTCTTGGTAAACGACACCTCTCCAATACACGTCTCGCCTCTGTTATTTTGCATATTTTATAGAATTACTTGCATTATGTTATTGCACTTAACCTTTAGTGAAATATAAAGTGCTTAAAATATATACTAGGTAAAAGAAAATGGGTATTAATTAATTAATAAAATAAAAATTTTCGTATATTTCTTTTCCTTAGTCTTAACTATTTTTGCATGAAATGCAGCTGTCACATTTTACATTTTTGTAATATTTTTGATTTTTAACTGCATTATCCTATTTTAGTGGAAACCAAAGAAATATTTTTGTAATATAGAGGAATGTGGGGAAAAATGAATTGGTTAAGATAACTGAGTCTTTTCAGAATGAACAAATCGGGAATTTGTTTTGAAAATTTCAGTACAATAAGGAAAGATTATTATTTAAAATAAAACTTGCGTTGAAACAGTATTTTTACTTTCTTCTATATCTAATATACAGAAAAAAATATTGGATTCGTGCAAATTTTCGAATTTTGAGGAATTCGAACGCTTTGAGGTGTGCTGAGTCCAATTCGATCATTTTTGGAAAATGTCTGTCTGTGTGTGTGTGAGTGTGTGTGTCACGTACGTGTGTGACCAGTTTTTTGTGGCCACTGTACAGCAAAAACTACCGCACGAAATCGAACGAAATTTGGTACACATATGTGTGAGCTTGTGCCCATTGGTCTTTGGCGCGAATTCGTCCAAGGGAAGTGGAGCAATGGGATGTTTCTTGAGTTATGCGAGCCTGCCCCCAGGAAGTAACTGGTTCAAACAAAATTTGGTCCACATGTGGCCCCTAACAGGTACAGGTGTTGATTCAATTTTGGTGTCAATAACTCAAACGGGGGTTGAGCTACAGAACGTTTTTTGTGGTCAATTGTGACTGCTTTATCTCAAGAAGTAATGAACGGATATAAACAAAAATTTATCGACAAGTAGCCCTTAGAGGGTATAAGAGCTGATTCTATTTTGGCGTCAACAGCTGAAAAGAGGGGGGCGCAATCGAACGTTCTTTTTTTCCATTCTGAGTGCCCTATCTCAAGAAGTAATGCTACGTTCTGGATGAAATTTGGAATAAATGTGAATCTATATGTAAACAAGCGTTGGTTCTAATTTGGCACCAATCGCTCCATGGGGGGGCTGTGTTTTTTGAGCAATCACGATTGCTAATTGTTTTCACTTGACCGTCCTTGATGTTTGGTTCATTTTTCAACCCCCACCATCCTCTGCAGGCGCGGCTCCCCCGGTCCAGAGCAATCCGCTTTTCCTGGTCGGTGGCGTCCATGTCCTACGCACACGCACGCTCATACACATACGCACACACGCCTTTACACACATACACTACGTACTCTCCAATGTGCATACAAACAGGTCTACGCACACACACAAGCCTACACATACACAACTATACACGCGTGACCGCCCAAGAGGAGGGGCAGACTTAAAGGGACAGGGGCTGTTTCAAGAAACAAGTGAGTAGGGTAGTAACCAATGAGTAAGGTTCTATCGCAACTCGTGATTGCGAAAAACATAATTTGAATTCAAAATTTCAGAATTCAAATTAATTTTTTTAACCTGTTTTAATTATTTATTTATTTGAGCAATCACGATTACTTATTGTCCTCACTTGACCGTCTTTGATGTCCGGTTCCTTTTTCAGCTTGGACCAGGAGCTTCTGCAGCACCACCGCTCTCCGTCCTCTGCAGGCGCGGCTCCTCCGGTCTTGAGCTATCCGCTTCTCCTGGTTGCAGGCATCCATGTTCTACACACCCTCACACACATACACACACGACTTCACACACATACACTCATACACGCCTACTTGCATACACACAGGTTTACGCACATACACACAACTATGCGCACGTAACCGCCCAGGAGGAGGAGCAGGCTTGGGGTGACAGGAGCCGTTTCTAGAAACAATAACTCCAATGAGTAGGGTCCTGTCGCAGTTCGTGATTGCGAAAAACATAATTTGAATTCAAAAATTTCAGAATTCAAATAATTTCCTTTGTTTGTGTGTGTGTGTGTGCGTGTGTCTGTGAATAAAAATAGCTTTATAATTGCAACAATAAGAAAGATAAATCGTATTAGATTGTCGCCTGCTGATGGGACCAAAACATACTAGTTTATTTTTGTCAGTAAATTTGAGTCTTCGAAAAAAAATAGGAAATTTTCATTTTTTTTTCCATATGGATCAAAGTGAAAAATAAAATATTTTTTTAACGAAATGATTTCTATTTGATCATAAAACATATTTTTGATCAAAAGAATCAATATATAAAAGGTTGAATGAATAAATGAAAAGATAATGAAACAAAAAACGAATAATTAAATGGATAAATCAATTCATATGCGAAGAAAAATAAATGAGCGAGTGAAAGAATGAACAAATAAAAAAATAAGTGAATAAATGAATAAATGAGTCAATTCCTAAATGAAGGAATGTAAATTAATTAGTTAATAAATGAAAATGTAAGTGATTTAGATTAAAGGATTGAGTGAGTCAATGAAACAAAGTATTTCCCTTTGCCCCACCCACTTTGCCCCGTATGTATTTCACTAATTGCACAATTTATTTAAAATAGTTACAAATAAGCTCAAAAGGAACTAACTTTTTGCTGCATTGAATATTAAGAGGTCTCAATTAATGTTTCAAATGATAATAGCAAGAACTTTATTATTTTATAGTAACAAAATTAATTTTTGACTTACAACAAAATATTACAATATGAGTACCAATTTTTTAAATTGCCTGTATTACCAACTGCTTTATTCTTCGGTGGCATTTTTTCCTGACTGGAATAGACTACATATGGTTATATATAGTTAAAATAATGCTAGGTAGGTGGAGCTAAAAGCAGAATAAATATTTTCACCATATCACTTTACCCCGCTATTTCACTTTGCCCCAGGTTTCCCTACTATGATACGCAAAGTCGAATAAAAAAAATAATGTGTGCTTATCTTTTTCAAAAACTACATGTTCAGTTAAAAGACTAAACTTGGAAGATACTCAACAAATTAAGTAAAATACGCATGCATTTTTTTTAAACATTTCGTTTTTACTAAGTACAAAATTACAATATTTGATAAAATACGATTGTCTCATTCAAATGAAAATTTTCCTTTAGTAATTGCAACTCAAATACAATTGAAACTATTAATAAGTTCAGCATTAAAATAAATGATATTTAATTATTTTTCCTCTATAATATTCTTGAACGAACCAAGCATTCAAATGACAATAATCACTTTAAGTCAGAAAAAAAGACGCATGAAAACATTTTGTATGCTCCAAGTATGACCTTTAAAGTTCCCTCTAGAATTAGAAATGCAGATCCGAAATCCCTAACCCCATCGCTCAGTCACTAATGGAAAAAAATTAAATTGCGTTTCGACCCATTATCGTCAAGAACTGCAGTTAGCAAACAGTCTGCATCAAGAAATATCCATTCCGGCATTTGCCGCTCGCAGTTGAATTGCGCCACATTAGCAATGCAAATAAAAGTGCCTTGGCAACCGAGGAAAAACCGATTTCTCTCCTTATTTAAACAGGTTTTTTAAATTACTTAATTTAACAGCTTCACTCCGCTGATTTGATTTAAAAGTATCATTTTTACGTCTTAAAGAACGCATTGATTTTTTAAATCTGAAGATACTTTGAAATTATTTTGCAGCGAAAAATATTATTAGGAATCTGCCTTAAATTGCCAAAAAAAAAAGATATCGGCAGTTATCTCATTTTGCTAAATCCTTCTTCGATTTACTTTTGATAGCGTTAAGAAGGAAGGACAAAGATACTTGGAAATAGAAATTTCATGGTAGACAATATAACGAATGATGTAGGACAATGATCGCTTTCTATGGCAAAGATATTTTTTAACCAGGGATACTTGAAAAGTGTCTTAAATGTGAAAATAGAACTACACGTGCAGTGTACTGCTATCGTGAAACTATAAATCTGTAAACATCATTTTTACGTCTTAAAGAACGCATTGATTTTTTTTAATCTGAAGATACTTTGAAATTATTATGTAGTGAAAGATGTTATTCAGAAACTGCCTTAAATTTCCAAACAAAATTTTACCGACAGTTATCTCATTTTGCTAAATCCTTCTTCGATTTACTTTTGATAGCGTTAAGAAGAAAGGACAAAAATACTTGAGAGTAGGAATTTCATGGTAGACAATATAACGAATGATGTAGCACAATGGTCGCTTTCCATAGCAAAGGTGTGTTTTAACCTGTGATGCTCGAAAAGTGTCTTAAATTTGAAAATAGAGCACATGTGCAGTATATTATTATCTTGAAATTTGTAAACATCATTTACTTGGAGTAGAATGTTCGATTAAAAAATTGTATTTAGTCCACTCAACCTATTTAATTCTCCGGGACGTCATGTTCAACCCAGTCGAATTTTAGTCCAGACATGCCTAATACATTGAACTTGCCATTGTGTTACTTCAATCAGCTTAAAATAAATCATCTAATTATTTAGTTTACCCCCACGTATTACTCAATTTAAAAAAGAACAGACTTATTTGAGAGGCTGGCTAATAAGTAATTCAATGTGTTGAGGTTAGCTTGTCCATAAATGGTCTAAATTGAACCGAAGATGATCCTGGTAGCCTCGGCAATTTCAGTACAGTTGTTCTCATACATGCCTACGTGTGCATTCTCAGTAATCCTTTGTAGCTAAAGCCCTAGTCCGTGACTTAAGTAGCGACACGTCCGCCATCTTGGGGCTAAACTTGCTTTCTTCCGAATTTCGCTATGATGAACTAACCTGTTTTGCTTCTTGATTGAGGTGTCTCTTGATCGTGAATTAAATTGCTGTTAATGATAATTCACAATCAAGAAGCAAAGCTGGTTACTTCATCATACTAGACATAGGAAGAAAGTGATCTTTAGCTCCAAGATGACGGACGTGTCGCTACTTCAGTTTCGATTTTGAGCTTTACTTGCTGTTTACTTTAGATGACAGGGCAGGAAAAGATGCGTACTCAAGAACTCAATGCAGTTTCTACAATTCTGATATGTTCTCGGGCCATTCTTTTGGATTTTCATTCCTCAGTAGTGTTTTGTCTTGAGTCTTGTTAGAATATCTGCAATCGTTCTATTATTATATTTTTCGTAGACTTGATGCTTACGCTTAGTCTTGTTTGTTTGGTCATTAAGCTGAAATTTTGAGACTGCAATAATGTCATTTAGCTTGACATGAGAGATAATAATGCAATGCGGTTCCAATTTGGATATAATTAATGCATCATTTATAGCGAAACCGTCTAATAAATTTATGGCTATAACGTAATAGCTTTAATTCCTTTTCAAGCTTTACTGTGTATTATTTAACTTTTTATAACGAAATAACGGCTACAACGAAATTTTTACTTGGTCCCTTTGGCTTTGCTATGAAAGAGCACGACTGATGAGGAGATCGGGTACAGTTGATACACTTTTCTGATGTTTTTATTATTTGTTACTAATGTAACGTACCAAAAAAAAAAAAAAACTTGCTGTAATTTTATAGCCATTCTCTTTTCAAATAATGATGTAGAAGTTTCTGATGATTTTTTTTTTCTTTTTTCGTACATAAAAAACTCTCTATATCAACGAAATCAATCTTTATAAGTTGTTTTTAAAGAAGAGTTTCGTAAAATGTTTGAAACACTAATCCAAGTTAAATGGTAAACGTAAATGATTTACAGCTCATACAAGTGGTAGATGGTTTGCGCAGGGGAGACTGCTCAAGGGTTTTGGCTCTTATTCTTTTCAGCTTCTTTTATTTCTGTTATTCGTGTATTTCCCATGTACCTTGTCGGTTTAAACTTTAAAAACATGAATGTGAAAAAAATTTAACTTTCTAATTAGATTTCATCATCATGAAACCGTATTATATAATAGAGAGGCTAGCTACCAAATAATCCAATATGATTCAAATTTAAATACAACCTACACGTAGTGAGTGCAGCAAATATTTATTGAAAATATGAATGAAAAGAAAAATTTATTTTAAAAAATCATACATATTTTTCAAAAACAAACATCAGTCTTGTAACACATTTTTGTGTTACATGTTAACTCTAATGTGCCTCATATGTGTGGCTTGTATTCAGCTTCTTTTTTCACAGTCAATCCCAGGTAAGCGATTCGCTATGCATGTAGCATAATAAGAATGAATGTTGTTTTCACATCGTTGCTGCTACGTTGCCTAATGTCACTGTTTCCTAAAAACTCTAATTGTAGTTTGCCAACCAAAAGCAACCACTTCCCTAATCCATCTTACGTCATAGTGTAATCAATGTCCTGTAATCCAAATACGAAAGTTTAATTCTTAGTGATGAAATTTACTGTCTATATACCCAAGCACTATCAATAAGCAATTAGAAATGCGAGAACTTGTTAAATACTTTAAGTAAAACTAATAATGGTTTTTGGATGTTTTCATTCACTAAACATTTCACTAATTTAAATTTTCGATTATTTGCGAATCATGAAAACATTTCCGACAACAATGACGATGAAATTGAAATATAGTATAGTACACTAGCGCAAACACAATCAAAACCTAAGTACACCGAAACGTTTTTACTCGTTTGTTGTAGAGAAGACTTTTTCGTGTAGGGACTGGCGATCCATTTTTAATTCAAAAATATTTAACAAAACTATTCTGCTATATTTAAATGACAACAGTTTAGATGGAATATTTCTGACTTTGTTTAAAGAGAAGGGTAGACAATTCTTTAGGCATACAAATGTGAGCCATTTAATTGGCTAACAATTTTTTTTTTCAATTTTTTACAGTAAATTATTAATGTGTTTATTTATATGTATTGTGCGGTGAGTGTACTGTTATTTTTATTTTAAAGCATACTAAAAGGCTTAGGATTACAGCAAGCAAAGGTTCACGCACAAATCTCAACTAAATTAACGGTTTTTTTTACTTTCAACATTAAGCAACTGAAATGAATTTTTTATAACAGAGGGAAACAAAACATTTATTTTGCATTATTCGTTGTGTTGATTTTTTATGGTTTTAAAAATACACGCTGCATACTTGAACTGCAAGACTAATTGCATTTGCGCATAAAAAATAACCTTTCACGAAAACTAAAAAGGACGTAAGTTTTGGAGAAAATAATCCTCCCAAATCCTATTTGCTGTTTTGCCAAATTAAGTCGACATTTTGTGGAGGAAAAAATTAATCCTTTCAAAAGCACTTCTTCCACATTTCGTTTGCTTATTCTTAATATAGAAAATATAATCCTGGCGAGAAGAAGAAAAATTAATAGCGAAGAATTGGCTGTAGTTTTGGAAGTTTTTCTCTGCATTATATGAAAGTCTAACCATAAAAGCATTCGTATATTTTCTGTTTTAAAATTGTTAAAGAAAAAACTTGTTTAAAAATTGTTTTATATAGCCTTCGGTTTTCCCTTGAGTTGAGAGGTAAATTTTTAAGCTTTCAAGGTTTTTAGAAACAGATGTGACGGGCGTAATATGAGATCCGTTTTGTTTAGCCGCCATGAATTTGTTTAGCCGCCATTTCAAAAATAAATTTATTTCCTCACTCAATCTCCCTCGGGAGTAGAATAAAGGAAGTGAGTTCTGAAAAAGATAAAAATATATATATATGAATGAATGAATTAATTACTACCTCATCTATACTAATAATATAAAGCTGAAGCGTTTGTTTGTTTGAACGCGCCAATCTTTGGAACTACTGGTTCGAATTGAAAAACTCTTTTTGTGTTGAATAGTCCATTTTTGAGGAAAGCTGTAGGCTATATAACATCAAACTATGACAAATAGGAGTGGAGCAGCAATAAATTGAAATTAAAGTAATAATAATCATAGTGACATCAATAGCACGATCTTTTATTGCCCGAATAGCTCAGTTGGTAAAGCTCTCGACCATCAACCCGGGTCTCGGGTTTGAACCCGACTGCGGGCGGGAAGATTTTCTGCACTTATTCTCCGGCACATTTTTAAATTAATTACTTTATAAATCAAGTGTTTTCAATTATTTTTTTATTGAAAAAGAATTTTTTTTTTTCGATTTTCTTATTTAACGGAAAATTTCGATTTGGATAATGGTGTGTAATTTTTTTACAATATATGTATATATATCATAGTGCGATGTAAATAAATTAGTTTTTAATACATTGTTGTCTTATTCACGCAGGTGAAACCACGGATTACAGCTAAAAAGACATAAAGGAAAGTATAAATTGTTTCAAAATATTATTACTGACTTAGTCAACGCTGGGTATGTTTGATAGTTTAAAGTAAACCGATATTAGTGTGGATGTATGTTTTAATGAACTAGATCAGTGGTTCGCAAAATGGTCCGCGTGGACCCTCAGAGGTCTATTTAGACCTGAAAGCGATCCGTATCAAAGGAAGGAAATTTGGTGGTGCATAAGATGAAATTTTGGACCCACGCTAGACTCAATCTCACTTAAGTAAATTATCAGCCAATTTTTGATGAAATCCTTGCTATCCAATAATGAAATTAATAGTATAACAATCATGTAAATTAAATAAATGTACAGTAATTTAATAGCCATAAAACTTGTGTTAGTAGGTATCTATTCTTTGTGCTTTCAACTTTCTGGAATGCTTATCTTTGTTATCTGCAGTAACCCTTTACGCCAAGAAATGTTGAAGAAAGTGAAGTTTAGTGGAATTCATAGATAGTTTTTAATATTTTTTTTAAAAGTTTAATTGCACAATTGTTACGTAACATGTTTTGCGGTGTAGCTATATCTGACTAACTAAGAGCGTTTGGATGAAACTTGAACCTCGGTTTTGAATCCCTAGTAAAAATGCATTACCCTGATTGAGTAACTATCCTTCTACAATTGTTGAAAAAGAACGAGAAGAAAGAATTGGAATCAAGAAAACGAATTTAAAAACCTCACTATTGGTCAAATGTAGAAAATTGGATTTTTTTTTTCAGACTGTTACGATTATTATAAAATCTGTCACAGAATCCAGTAATAATTTTTAATTAGCTTTAAATGGAAGCGTAGTTGAATGGGAAACAATTTTGCTCCATTTAACGGCTCCGAAGCCTAAAAAGCCGTTACATTTCTTAGACTAAATATACTCAAATTAGTAATTCCTTTTAAACTGAAACAAAAAATTACAAATTCGAATTTTGAAAAAACCGCTTCGGCATAATTTATCACCAGGCCCGTCATACTCATGATGAAAATTTCGAGCTTTTCCATTCAGATAGCAGGTGACCAATGCACCAATCCATTTGCTAACTCTTTGTTTTATTAATATCGATATTTCTTACTTAGACGGTTTGTTTCCCGCCAAATGCCTTTAGCTTAAGAGCAACCAATGATGTTATCATTCATCAACTTAACCACTATTTAAACATATTCCGTGATTAAATATCAAATAATTTCACTTGTCTTTTCTTCGTGATTCATATCATGTCAGTCTTTTCATTCCATACACTAAATGATCGAAATATTTCAAACATCGTGACTAAATCAAAATTCACCAACTGACAAAAATACTCCAAAGATTAAAATCAAATAGACAACTGCATTTGAGTAAAGATGTATTGATTTCGTACAATGCAAGAACAAATATTTCGATAGGACTCTGATGTGCAAGTTCTTTACATTATTCCCTTTTGATTCACTCGTTGAAATGTTGTCGGTATGTTCCAGATCTTTATTCCCTTAGCATTGTTCAGCTATTCTGAGACGGCTTATTCGCCAGAGGACATTATTATTGCAAAGAGAAAATTCCGAGAATCCTTTTATTGATAACAAAAGATAAATTGATGCCTTCACTTCCCGTATTTGAAAGCAATGTATGATTACTTTGAATGCTTTTAAGTTAAATCACAAAATGCCCTCAAAAATAAGGATTATCTTGAATTTTCATAAACTAAAATGAAATGGTAGTAAATAAGGAAGTACTTTTTTTTTTCCTTTTGGCACCGCTTATTCAAAACCTTCTGTAAGATATAAAATATTTTAGAAACGAGTAAGACTAGTAATGTAGAACTCTGAGAAAATATCTATTTTAAATTTGCCAGGGAAATTAAATAATTTAATACACAACACGCAGTTACTTTTCTGTAAATATGTTTATTCTCTTATGCACAGGCTCCCAGCCAGGGTGTGGAACTGAGCGATTCCCACAACTTTTTCTGTGGTATCCAACTCAATAAAAATCCCTTTCCACTCTGTTCCCTATGTTCGCCATTAGCGAGCATACCGGTCACGTTTACGTGGATTTTTTTTCAATGAATTTTCGAAATTTTACGTTTTAACTTAGGAAGTTTTAGACATTACGGTATTCTGAAGCAGTTATTGGAGTCAAATTTGATATATTCAGTTATTGCTCCGTTTGTGTTTTTAACGGTTAAAAAAGTTATTTTTGAGTCCATGTCGTTCGCGTAAACGTGCCTCGTTTGAGACCCAACGTGGTTCTGTTAGTATTTTCAACAAATACAATTCTCAAAAAAGAGTAAAATTCTGCTCATTTATATATTTGTTCATTCTTAACTAAGTAGTATTTATTCACAATAAACTTCAAAACAATCAACTCAAAACATACTCGACTATGTAGAACACAGATTATTCTTTCTGCATACTAGACCGTAGCTGAGCTGATGCTCAAAAACTTGTGAGTATATTTGCTAGGGTCATCAATCTGTTATGACTGCTAGCTCTCCAGTCATAATTCGTTTTGAAAAAAAGGCACTGCGTAAACGTGCCCCATGCGTAAACATGCCCCGGTCTACCCTACGTTCAGAATGTCGCAAAAATCCTCATCTCAATTTTTTTCTATTTTCAAGTTTACTTTAAGAAGACAGCCGGTGCAAATGGAATAAATTACTATAATTTTCAACTGTTATCGTATTATTAAAAAACAACTTGGGAATTTAGTCACTAAGAAACAAGAAGAAAAGATCGAGAATAGGGTTTTTGTTCATTTGCTTTACTGAACACTTAAACGCTTTTGGAAATATGGGCTTATCTTTTGCTCCTAGTTGCACGAAATAAAGTTTAATTTTAGTCCATTTAATGCTAAAGTTGCACCAAAACTCATTTTTTGTCTAGATCGTCATTTTGCCTCGGTAAAGAACTTTAAAGAACTTTTAATGCTAGGGCGCTAACCTGCTACTGTAAAACTTATTTCTGCTGTCAGTATTTTGCTCAGTAAATAAATTTTGTGCAATCCAATATGCATACATTTTTTCAAAAAAATTTGTATTTAAAATGTAACACCAATAAACTAAATAGCAAAAAAAAAGAAAGAAAGCAATTCTGCTTCTATTCTAAAAACTTCCACTTAATATTTTGATCAAGGTTTGAATGAACAGTGAATAAACACCCCTGAACAATGAATAAACTACACTAACACGCCATTTTCTAGTATTTTTCGAACTATTTATTTAGGAGAAAATATACATAAAAGAAAGTCTCTACTTCCAGCATACCTAAGAAAAGACTTTCTAAACCTTTTTTAGAGAAAAAAATGCTTTAGTGAGCACTTATGCAAATGAACATCCTTAACCAGTGATCAAACGCAGTATTTTCTAGGCATTTTCTTTTAAGAACTGTACATAAAAGATAGTCACTACTACCATTATTTCTAAGAATAAACTTTTAAACTTTTTTTCAAAGACAAATTATTAATAGCTGTTTACTTACTGAGTGAGCTCCTACGTAAATAAACATCCCTAACCAGTAGTCAAATGCAGCATTTTCTAGACCTTTTCTTTTAAGGACTCTATATAAAATGAACTCACTACTACCAGTATATCCAAGAAAAGACTTTTAAAGTTTTATTTCCTTTTTGAAAAAAAAATTACGAGCTGTTTATTACTGAAGTGAGCCCTTAAGTAAATGAATGTCCCTAACAAGTGCCCAAATAGCAATTTCTCGCCGTTTTCTTTTAGCAAACAAATATCAAAGGAAATCATTACATAAAAGAGATCTAAGAAAAGGCTGTTGAAACCAAAATACGAGCTCTCATTCACTGGGTGGTCTACCTAAAATAAAATACGAACTTTTATAATGTTACGTGCTTTCTCAATCCCCCTCCTCCATCCTCCTCCATAAAAAAATCCCCATAACTTCGCACAAATCCTCTGAAATATTTTTATATTTTTTGCAAAATCATCCGTATTTTCCATAATATAGGCAACTAGTTAAAATTTATCATGAAATATTTAAATTTTCTCCAGAAAAAAGATTTTTGAAGTATCTAGACATCCCCAGTCGGGGAATAATTACTCGGAATAGTACGTTATGAGTGGAACATTAATCTATCGAGTTGAAGCAAACTTAATAAAACACATCAGAACCATTAGACAAATATCCTTCCAAATAACCTCTTTACAAATTAGCTCTGCACACTGTTATACGCGTCTGGAATATTTCAATTACTGGAAATCCGCAGGTATCAAAGGGAAATTCCTTACTCCAGTGTTTACCCATATTGATTAAAATGTAATGCAATATTTCTCATCTGACGTTTATAACGGTATAAATTACTATATCAGCGGAATTTACAAATTTTGTATTTGGTTTTCCTTGTATTCTCATCAATAGTAGTGAAAATACATTAATTTTTCTAAATTAAAACTTATAATAATTTCTTATGATATGCATTATTTACAGCGTTAAAAAAATCACATCCTCATATTATAATAGCGAATGATCGAGTAACGCTCCTGACGTCACCAACAATAAAACTCCCTCCACGGCATGATAGTTTGATAATATGGTTTGGTAATGCTTGACATGCTGGGAAATGCTTTATTTTGACGAGGCGGAACTGAATCCGATACCTTAACTGTTTTACTGGTAAGACTCGTTTTTGGAGAATGAAGAAACGAAAAAGTGATCAAGAACGCACGCTATTTACTGAAGTTTGGGTTAATTCACAGGAGTTAGGGTTAAAATTTCAACTATCAAAATGTCAACAAACAGGCAATGCCTTCGTTCAAATATAGAAACAATTTTCACCCGTTATACCTTGACGGGCGATTTCTATAGTCATACAATAATTACCTTAAAGTATTATAAACAATAGTAGTCAAAATTAAAGCAGATTTAATTTAAAGTGAAATGTTTGCAGCTTACTAACTATTTTATATTGCAAGCATGCTCTTTTTAATAAATTATGTAAGCAATTCAAGCGAAATTCGCGCTTTGTTGAAAAAAATTGTAACAATTATTCAAACATAATGCTTGTTAATAATTGTATTAACGTGATGAATTGTAATAATGGTATAATGCACTAAATGAGAAAAAATTGCGAATTTTGATTTTAATTTTTCTAGTATTTCATTTTTATAGTATTGTTCTAGGATAGTGACAAAAATATATTTGTTTTTATTTGAAACTTATAATAGATTCACTAAAATTGTTCAAGTATTTTCTGCTCACTAACAATTTCATTTTTCAATTATGCACTGTAAATCTTCAGACATTCTTTGAACACGTTTTGAACTCGTTGTGCAAACTTGTCCCCTTCTTCAGCAAACTTGGAAGCACACTTTTTGGAGCAGTTTTAAAAACACTTTCAAGAACACTTTTTTAACACTATTGAGAACTTTTTCGAACACTGAAACCTGTCTCCTTTTGCAGAGCACTTACTGACACGTGTTTTGGGACATTTTTGGAACACTCATCTTTTTCAAAAATATGTTACATTTTTTACTAGATTTTGCTATTAATTTCACATGAATTTTGCTTGGCAAATGTCAGCAGCTGGAGTGTTCATTGCCCAGTTTTCTACTAGGGGTGGTCGTCTTTTATAAAGGTATTCTCGACGCCAATCGATAGTGATTCGTTCAACAAAAATTTCTAGTTGTATCATATTACCAAATTCTATTGACTGGTAGTTAAATAAATCTATTGAAATTATGTGAAAAAAAGCAAAAATTTTACCAGTGTGCCCAAACATGTTGCCAACCTTGTTCTAAAATGTCTCCCTAATATCTCAAACGTAAACCCAAGTTTAAATTTAACCAATACCCAAAGCGATCATTCGGAACAGATTCGGAAATCATTTCAATACACTTTCTTTTCAACGGAGCATGTTTGGTAAGCATTTTAGTGCACATCCAGGTACTAACACTTTTTCTGAATTAAGGTTCCCCAAACGTGTTTCCAATTTTTACCGGGAATTTGTAGTGTTTTCATCGTTATTAAGTATTATCGTTATTCTGTAAGCAATTCAAGTATAATTTATTTCTAAAAAATGATAACAAGTACTAAAACAACATAATGTTTTTTGAAAATTGTATAATTTCGGAATACAACAATCTACATGCTAATCAGAGTAAAACGAACAGACACATAATTTGTCACCCAGAATTATAATTTGTATACGCATAAATATAGACTCTAAGTATGAAATCTTGTCACAATGCTTAAAACTTTAAATTTAAGTATTTAAAAGCAAAATAAAACAATTTTAGCAAAACGCTTATTTTTTGGGCACTTGAGGACTCAAGATGGTGGCTTAAGGAAGTAGAACAAAATTCTTTTATTTCTTTAAAATAAGATTTTGCTTTTCGGTCGTTTCCAAACAAAAGAAGAAATGTATTAATAACATTAATAACTACGAAAACAGAAAAATAAACTCGACGTTAAATCCCGGTTATCACAAATTTGACATTTCAACTGCGCTTGCGCGCGGACTTAGCTGATTTCAAAAATCTTGCTAAAATTAATTACAAACATTTTAAATTTTTTAATAAATATAAGATGGCAACAGATAAAAATTAGAAATCACAAAGCCTTCTCTGATTTAGTTTTTAGGTCTTGGTAAAGATTGAGTTTTGAGTCTTATTAATAAATTATTAATGGATTCGAAGTCTGATTTTTCTATCAAAGACCCTTTTCACGACCAAAGTTTCAGCCTCAGAAGAGCGTACTAGAATTGCAGCATCACTTTTAATACAAAGCCGAACTATCAACCTAAATAGAAATGTATAATACTGCTATTTACGCCTAACTTAAAATATCCGCAAAAGACGGAGATCTGTACTCATATTCCAATCATTTTTGAAGTACACAACGTGTTTTACGTTTACGTTATGTAAATACTTTCAAACCAATAAATATTGAAGAGTCATTTTTCCCTTTACTTTATAAAGATTATCAGGTATTCATATCCGTAATTTCATATAATATATCACGAAATCGCTGTGAAAATATTCTAATCGCATTCATTAATTTGTTGGGACTCTAGCTCATTCTAAATATAAACAAGCAACACAAAATCTTAAAACAGAAAGCTCAAAAAGCCAAGTCCGCGCGCAAGCGCAGTTGAAATGGCAAATTTGTGATAACCGGGATTTAACGTCTACTGAAAAATAATGATACCTTTTTCAACACAAGTTTTCAAAACCTTCAAGAAAATATAGTTTGTTAGGTTGAGTCTCAAAATTTACCTTTCAATGCTGCCTACTTTGTTTTGGTATTTTTTTTCCAATGATTTTTTTTTTTTTTAAGTAGTAATAAACTAATAAACTATCGAATTTTGCTTTCATTCTGAGGCGTTAAAATGCTTTTAATCTGCTCCGAAAGTTTTTAAATGATCTAATCCAAGATGTCTTTTAGTGCATATGCACACGAAACGTTAATACTTGATAAATTTTAGCCCAGACCAATCTTCTCTATTGTCCAGGAGCTGCAAAAAATAAAATCAATTTTCGACAAATAACGTGATTCTTATTTTGAACTGTTTAAAATTAGGAAAAAAAATGACCAAATGAAAACTTGAAGTATGGTGTTGCCAATTATCCTTCAAAAACAAACCTTTTCTTTGGAGTTAGACTGCTACTTCTAAATTTAATAAGAGTTAAGTAAAGAAAACAAGATCAATTAATCCTCAGATAAATAATAGTCAATGATCGAGTAACCTGCGTGTTTCAACAATGAAACTCGCGCCACAGCATGATACTTTGATAATATGTTTTGGTAATGTTTAACATGCAGGGAAAGGTTTTATTGTGATAAGACTGAACTTGATCCGGTAACTTAACTATTTTACTGGTAAGACTTTCCTTTTAGAAAAACAAAGGAACCAAAAAAATGAACGCTATCTAGTGGAGTTTAGGGTTAATCCACTGGTGTTAGGGTTAAAATTTCAACTATCATAATATCATCAAACAGGCAATTGCTGCGTTCGAACAATTTTTACCCGTCATACCATGATGAGCAATTTTCCATTTTAATTATAAAGACTGAAAAAAATCAAAAATCATTTAATTTATGGTTTTGTAAGTTTATTTTTCAGAGTTGTTCATATAAAAACGAATTTTCGAAACAATATTTTCATTCTTACCTCTCTCCATGAGCATTACAACAGAACCAACCACTGTTGCCTTTGTCTTTTCCTTACTTTCAAACAAACAAAAAAAAAGTGTCCTTTCATACCTTAAACAGAAAGGCATTCTTTTAATAAAGCTATAAACAAAATCAATACATTCTTTATCCCACTTGTTCTTCCGTAATCTTCTCATCCTGTCAACAAGAGTAAGTTTTCAGGAAACTACCACAGACCGTAGAAATGAAAATAAAGTGTCAAACTTTCACACTTCGCCTTGAAACCACAATGACAATTTTCCTTTTCCGCCAGCGAATATGTGGCATTTCATATTTCGGTCTGTCAACAAACATCACATTTTCGAAAGCCAATACTTGGTTTTTGATGCTCCAAAGATTCCTTAAGTTATATTGATATTTTCGAGAAAAACACTTACTTTATAAAGTAAACCTAGTATTTTTTTTCTTTAGTAATAAAGATAAATAGCTGTTTCACCTAAAAGATAATAAGCTTATATTCTGAAAAGTTAAAAAAAAGATTTTTTAATTCAAAATTTTCAAATTTTGCTTTTTCTGAAGTAGAAATACTTGAAAAATGTTCTGAAAGCATCTTTATTATAAAAGACATCAACATAAAGTCTGAATGCTTAAAACTCCATATAGAAAAATTCCCAATTGAAATTTTCAAAGTTTTGGTAAGCGTATCATGCATGTTTGTTTGGGTAATTTAATTTTGCAAATTTTAATTAATCTTGTTCTTTACTATAAGCAATATTGTTACGTGTATTGTTAACTTTTTGTGAAGTTTTGAAATGACTGAAGCTTACGTGACATCAGGGACAGTTGATCTCCTTTTTTACTGGTGCTTATGACTTTTATTTGAATTAATGGAACTAAACGTATTGCCATCGTTCAATTAGAGTAGTCTTTAGCCCATCAAAAAGCTATGTTGTTTTTAAATTTAAAATTAAATCAAATATTTTAAAGTAAAACTCGCAATAAAAAAGACTTGATCCTGGGGAAGTGTCTTTATAAGTGTTTCAAATTACATTAATAACAAATCAAAAGCATTAATTTTTTCAACTTGTTAAATTTTATTCATGAAAAAAGCAGAACTTTCCTTATCAGATTAAAAAATGAAACAAAGGGAAAACATTAACTATCAAAACTCATATTCCACAAATAAAACTAACTCTGCGACAGGAAAATATTGACATTATCAAAGGAACTTATATTTTTTCATAAGTCTTGATCAAGTACTCACTCAGTGAAAAACTGAGAAGTGAGTAATAAAAGGACATTTAAACTTCAATGTATATACTAGAAGGAGCAAGCGGAGTTAGAATTTTGCCTTCATAAACTATAATTTTTTTTCAAAATTAACACCAACAATCATCTAAAATGAGTGATTCGTATGAAAAGAAAAAAAAAGTATTCATTTTCGAATTTTATTAATGATTTCGAAAAGTAAAACATCCGAGAAGCTTAATAATAGATTTGGATGTTGGCGAGTGTTTTTTATAATAATGTGGCAAACTTCACTTAAGTCAGCAATTTTTAAGCTTTCGCTACTCGTAGGAGCTTTCTTTTCAAACACAATGGCAATACTGTGAAACCACAAGTAGAATGAATAGCAAATACTTATATGTGTATGAACACATTAAAAGATACTTGATCCCGGATTATAATTCCCCCTGGTTCGAAAGGATCCAGTATCCCCCTGTATATTTTTCGAGCGTATCTCAAACGTACAGCAAAAGAAGTCAGGAATTTGGTATTTCTCACATGTGTAACATTGTTCCAAATTTGCTACCATGTCATAAAAACAGTGTATGTATTACTTAGCCTCTTCAAGGAAGCTAGCGATCTCTTTCATCCACAATTCAAAAAAAAAAAAAAATGCCTCTCAGAAAACCAGCAACGACACATCTCAAAAGCATTTGCATAACGTATCATTTAGCATTGGGGATGTAAATCTGGCACTTAGGGATGCTAGGTAATACTGCCGTTATTAAAATTGTGTATTGTTGCAGTTCCGAGATTTTGGAGGGGAACAAGTCTCCTGCGGGAATAAGTATCCTCATGCTCTCCTGCTATATGCAAAAGCAAAATGAGCAAGTATCATGCGTTTGTAACTAAAATTTGTACTTTTCATTTTTTAATGAATCCAAATAATATTTATACGTAAATGGCTACTTCTGAATGTATGTATAAGTCCGTGATAATATTCAAAACAACTGGACCGATTTTAACCATTTTTTCATCATAGATAGCTACGTTATCAGGGAGAAACATAGGCTATAATTTATTCTTGAAAAATTTAATTTAAAAAATGTTATGATGGAAAACAGTAAATTTCATGTAATTCCCCCATTAAATGATTAAATATAAAACACATTGTTGCAAAAATTCGTTGCCTTGCAACAGCAATATTAATAGTAATCATAATGAAAATGTTGAATCAAGGCTTCTCTGGAGCAAGCAGGAAATCTATTGCTTTCTTGGGATATTTATCTTCATCTATAAAAATAATCGATACCGGAACTAAGTAAAAACGCAGTTGCTTTTGGCAACAGTTAGAAAATAGAAAGTGTTTATTGTCTAAAACTACACAGGCCTGCAAAACTCGTGTCATGAAAAAGTGATTGTACGGCAATGAGCGACTTTTATTCTATTGGGTGCGCTGATTTCAACTATGACATACATTTTTCTCAATCACATCACAGATTTTCACCAAGTGGACTTGTACATATGGGCAGAAAAGCCTATTTTTTCCCATTCTGGGAGAAAGAGTCTTTCTTTATAAAATATCTGTAAGTTTATTACTTACAAACGAGTTTATGCATCAAGCATACCGTTAGAATTCAGTTACTAAATATATATATTAATTTCATAGAAATAAGAACATGGTAATAATTAACTAAAACGAATCAATTATAAAGTAAGGCAATTTTTTCATATGGCACTGTTTTTTGCAACCAAAGGCTACGTAATAATGTTTTTCGGCCTTCACCATATAACCAAAATATGGCCACTAAAAGAATCTTTAAAACTTTTATTAAATGTAATATAATCCTCCTTCTTAAGTAGGCAAATCTAAAAAGATTACGAAAACTACCATTAATTTGTCTTTGTGCATATTTTCAAACACTCGCCAAGTTTTACTACTGATTTCGGAAACATTTCAATTGAAAATGTTTAGCATCATTTTATGGTCAGCGAAAATATCTCAGTATTTGGCGACAATATCTCATTGACGAAAATTAATAACAGACTGTTTTACAAATTAGGGAGAGGAAGCATTATCCAAGGTATCCCAAAACGATTATCTCACAAATAACATAACATTTTAAATCGCAACAAGAACCCACAATAATCGGAATTTCCCAAAACAACTAAGGCAAGTACAGTGGGATTACGGGCGGCTACATTTTTTAAAACCGTTTGTATTTTAAAAACCATATAGAAAAAATTTTAGACTATGTTCAAAAAAATAATTAACTGATAAATCTGTTTAAACAAGTGTAATGTCATATTTTGGAAATTCTTTAAATTTTTATATGACTAAATGTCGTGCTTTCGTTTCTAATACTATTTCGTTCTTTATACTTATTGCTATTTTACTTTTATCGGTAAGAAAGAAGCTCGTTTTGAGACACATCAAAGGGGGGTGCTTTGAGTTATTTCAGTTAAAACGGAAAATGAATGAAAGTAGCAATTGTTTTTCACAATCATTACTGTCCCAGGCAACGCCGGGTATTTTATCTAGAACTTCTATATAACTTTTATTATACCATTAATAGCTATTATACCATCATTCTTAGCCCTCTTAAATTAATATTATTAGTGTTGTCTTCGTTGTTTTTTGTCCAAGGAGTTTTAGATTGCTGACGATTGCGGCCGCCAGCTCCGGTGCTTCTTGATTGAAGTTAGGGAAGTTGCAACCTATTAAATGTTCATATTTTGGCTATTTGATATTGTTCATTGACCCTCAAAACTAAAAAATTCACCATCGCCGAATTTTAAAGCACCGTGGTTGATTTTTAATGAATTTTTAAAAATCCACGCGCAAAAGTGCGCTCTTCTGAAACGTCACGAGCCTACGTCACAGGGCACGAATGGGCAGCCTTCCGCCGAAGATCCCTTGTTTTCGCTGGGGACATTTTGAGAGCGCTGATATTTTTTTTTTTTTTTTTTTTGGAAATTCAATAGTCCTTTTGAACACACTATGGAGACCGGATTCGTTAAAGCACAATCTAAATAATCTTCCTCAAGGAACATCACTGATGATATTCGAATATTTCGGAGAGGATGAGAAGTTTAATGTTCCAGAATCGCGAGGAGTTAAATGCGAGGAGATTATCCTTTTACGTTTCGTCTTCGAAGTCGAATGCGTGACCTTCGGCTTCTCCCCTATCGGAAGAGCACATGACGTCACTTCTATGCCATTTGACGTCATAAGCGCTTGAACTTTAAAAATTAATTTAAAAAAAACTACTTATCGTATTGCAAAAATTTTTTCACCTATGATGTTCATACATGTTACTCTATCAAATAAAAATAAAATTGAAAAATCGAAAACTTCCCTAGCAGGTGGCTTCAGAGAAGTTTTTAAAAACATGCAGCGTGAGTTTTGGGCACCAGAAGATCTGTCAGGCCGGGACCGCCGCGAATCTTAGAGAAAAGGGGAGGAAATCTTGTGGGCCTGGGTCAAACGGGGCCATCGTGAAGTCAGTCGGTTTCCCTCTTTCTACCGGGCCTGCTTCAAGATTTAATTGCGCAATCCACGTGATCCCATACTTTTAAGCGCTTCATCCCTTCTCTTCAAACTTACAATTCGATATGGAGCACGAAAGTCTTAAAACTTCAGTATCTTCAGTTGATTTTGACATATACATAGCAAACAATAGTTCTCATACATATTTCATTGAAAAAAAAGATCAGAAAGCAATATAAATAGTGCAATGGTATTTTTGATTATGATACATTTAAGTATTTAACATATGTACTTTTTATGTTTTGAATTGTAATTATTCTTTTAAATTTTAATTGAGTGCGACAAAAATGCTGTAAGTTCAGATTACTGCCGTCAAAACTTAAATAAAGAAAACAGATTATTCATTACATTTTTGAAATTTGTGAGATACAATAATCTGAAAATAAATCTTTTGGTAGTTGATCAGTTTAAATTTGGTGTTTAAAATGACCAACTTCGAAAATTCTCAGACCTTTTAAAATTTATAAACATTTTAGAAGTAAGATCCTGATTTTACAAAATTTCGTCTTTTTGCTTATGATTATGTTAATCTTATTTGGTCGAAATAATCTGAAAATTTCAACCAGAACGTTCAAAAATAGAGTAAAATTCAGTGAGAAATTTTTTTTTCAAATAATACATAACACATTTCGAGAGTACACACTTTATTTACAAACATAAAAAATAGCATAAAACAGCTTTAAAATTGAACAAATTCAGTGATAATCTGTTACTAACGATGTGACAAAACTAATAAGCACAAAAGTTACTAATGTACCCATAAGCTACAAACTAAGGGTTTGTGTTCTCAAGTTTTCAAAAATTTGAATATTAAAAAACAATAACAATGATCGTAAAAATGTAAGTTCAGGAGTTTAAACATAATTCCCCAACACATTTATTAATTGCAATAATGGTTGTTTATGTGAATTCCAGCCAAGTTTCATATGAAATCTGAGATATAACTGCCTCTTTAACTATTTTACGGAAAAAAAAATTCATGAGAAATTAGAAATGTAATTACATGAGGTTTCTAATTAACCAATTCAAATCCTTAATATGACACTTGAGACAGTCACTATGATACTTGAAAGTTGTTAAGAATGAAATTCGTATTTTTGTCTTTAAAGTACTTTTAAGTTTCTAATAGCAAACACTTGGATGAAATTATTTGCGATACACAGTACATTGTTTGAAAAATTATGCTGTGTAAACCTGTTGGCTTATTATGATTATATATTTAATAAATATATAACCATTGTATATGTTCATATTTCATAGTAAACTCAGAAAAATTAGAAAACGCATTTTGATCAGTTTAAAATATTTGATATCTATTAGGACTTTATTTTTATGAATATATTTCAAAATCACCCCCTATCGATTTCGTACATTCAACACAGTACTTTAAAACTATTGAAACTGAAAAGGTCTATTTAAACATACTTGTGCTTTAATGTATACTATTTACACATCGTGTCACACAGGTACCTTTTTTAAAATCTTTCCGCATAAAATTAGTTGAAATAAATTCAATTAGATTCATCTTTAAAAATGACCTAAATCTTACATTTTCAAACATATTAACCTTTAGAACTGTCAATTTTTATTGTTAACTTTCTTTCCTGTCAACGAAAATTTACCTTTCATTTTAATTATGCTTGGTAGTTGGTCAAAGTACATAACTTTCTTTTATTGCTATTAGAATGGCAATCATTTTTTGTTTTTGTATAATCATTAAGAAATATATTAGATATTCCTGATAAACAATATTCAATATGATTTAAGACAGATGTTCCACAGGTACATTTAACTAAGAAATCCATCCCCAGAACTTCCATTTTTTCTATTGAAAGCTGCACTAATAAACTTCTTTCGTCGTTAAAGTTTAAAAATGATTTTTCGTGATCTTTACTTATAAGTTTCGTAAATATTTGAAAAGTGTATACAGTCACATCTATTAACAATTTTTGGGGGAATTTAAGTTTACCTCTGTCAGTCAGTAGTAGAAGTTGATAAACATCTGAATTCTCCAATTCTAATGTTTTATCAGACAGCAAAAGCCGTTCTGTCGATAGCCGCTGGCCGTAGGGTTGGGGACCATGGGATCACTTGGATGACTTATCCCAGGAATTCGCTCGCTTGAAGCAGGCCCGGTAGAAAGAGGGAAACCGACTGCCTTCACGATGGCCCCGGGCCAAACCGGTTGAACGGGACCGCCGCGAAAGTAACGGCGCGCGGCGGCAGTTACTTGGCGGGTTGAACCGGGGCCATCGTGAAGGCAGTCGTTTTCCCTCTTTCTACCGGGCCTGCTTCAAGCGAGCGAATTCCTGGGATGAGTCATCCAAATGATCCCATGGTGCCCAACCCTACGGCCAGCGGCTATCGTCAGAAGGGCCTTTGCTGTCTGATAAAACATTAGAATTGGAGAATTCAGATGTTTATCAACTTCTACTACTGACTGACAGAGGTAAACTTAAATTCCCCCAAAAATCGTTAATAGATGTGACTGTATACACTTTTCAAATATTTACGAAACTTATAAGTAAAGATCACGAGAAATCATTTTTAAACTTTAACGACGAAAGAAGTTTATTAGTGCAGCTTTCAATAGAAAAAATGGAAATTCTGGGGATGGATTTCTTAGTTAAATGTACCTGTGGAACATCTGTCTTAAATCATATTGAATATTGTTTATCAGGAATATCTAATATATTTCTTAATGATTATACAAAAACAAAAAATGATTGCCATTCTAATAGCAATAAAAGAAAGTTATGTACTTTGACCAACTACCAAGCATAATTAAAATGAAAGGCAAATTTTCGTTGACAGGAAAGAAAGTTAACAATAAAAATTGACAGTTCTAAAGGTTAATATGTTTGAAAATGTAAGATTTAGGTCATTTTTAAAGATGAGTCTAATTGAATTTATTTCAACTAATTTTATGCGGAAAGATTTTAAAAAAGGTACCTGTGTGACACGATGTGTAAATAGTATACATTAAAGCACAAGTATGTTTAAATAGACCTTTTCAGTTTCAATAGTTTTAAAGTACTGTGTTGAATGTACGAAATCGATAGGGGGTGATTTTGAAATATATTCATAAAAATAAAGTCCTAATAGATATCAAATATTTTAAACTGATCAAAATGCGTTTTCTAATTTTTCTGAGTTTACTATGAAATATGAACATATACAATGGTTATATATTTATTAAATATATAATCATAATAAGCCAACAGGTTTACACAGCATAATTTTTCAAACAATGTACTGTGTATCGCAAATAATTTCATCCAAGTGTTTGCTATTAAAAACTGAAAAGTACTTTAAAGACAAAAATACGAATTTCATTCTTAACAACTTTCAAGTATCATAGTGACTGTCTCAAGTGTCATATTAAGGATTTGAATTGGTTAATTAGAAACCTCATGTGATTACATTTCTAATTTCTCATGATTTTTTTTTTCCATAAAATAGTTAAAGAGGCAGTTATATCTCAGATTTCATATGAAACTTGGCTGGAATTCACATAAACAACCATTATTGCAATTAATAAATGTGTTGGGGAATTATGTTCAAACTCCTGAACTTACATTTTTACGATCATTGTTATTGTTTTTTAATATTCAAATTTTTGAAAACTTGAGAACACAAACCCTTAGTTTGTAGCTTATGGATACATTAGTAACTTTTGTGCTTATTAGTTTTGTCACATCGTTGGTAACAGATTATCACTGAATTTGTTCAATTTTAAAGCTGTTTTATGCTATTTTTTATGTTTGTAAATAAAGTGTGTACTCTCGAAATGTGTTATGTATTATTTGAAAAAAAAAATTTCTCACTGAATTTTACTCTATTTTTGAACGTTCTAGGTGAAATTTTCAGATTATTTCGACCAAATAAGATTAACAGAATCATAAGCAAAAAGACGAAATTTTGTAAAATCAGGATCTTACTTCTAAAATGTTAATAAATTTTAAAAGGTCTGAGAATTTTCTAAGTTGGTCATTTTAAACACCAAATTTAAACTGATCAACTACCAAAAGATTTATTTTCAGATTATTGTATCTCACAAATTTCAGAAATGTAATGAATAATCTGTTTTCTTTATTTAAGTTTTGACGGCAGTAATCTGAACTTACAGCATTTTTGTCGCACTCAATTAAAATTTAAAAGAATAATTACAATTCAAAACATAAAAAGTACATATGTTAAATACTTAAATGTATGATAATCAAAAATACCATTGCACTATTTATATTGCTTTCTGATCTTTTTTTTCAATGAAATATGTATGAGAACTATTGTTTGCTATGTATATGTCAAAATCAACTGAAGATACTGAAGTTTTAAGACTTTCGTGCTCCATATCGAATTGTAAGTTTGAAGAGAAGGGATGAAGCGCTTAAAAGTATGGAATCACGTGGATTGCGCAATTAAATCTTGAAGCAGGCTCGGTAGAAAGAGGGAAACCGACTGACTTCACGATGGCCCCGGTTGAACCGGGGCCATCGTGAAGGCAGTCGGTTTCCCTCTTTCTACCGGGCCTGCTTCAAGTGAGCGAATTCCTGGGATGAGTCATCCAAGTGATCCCATGGTCCCCAACCCTACGGCCAGCGGCTATCGACAGAACGGCGTTTGCTGTCTGATAAAACATTAGAATTGGAGAATTCAGATGTTTATCAACTTCTACTACTGACTGACAGAGGTAAACTTAAATTCCCCCAAAAATTGTTAATAGATGTGACTGTATACACTTTTCAAATATTTACGAAACTTATAAGTAAAGATCACGAGAAATCATTTTTAAACTTTAACGACGAAAGAAGTTTATTAGTGCAGCTTTCAATAGAAAAAATGGAAATTCTGGGGATGGATTTCTTAGTTAAATGTACCTGTGGAACATCTGTCTTAAATCATATTGAATATTGTTTATCAGGAATATCTAATATATTATTGAACGCCATCTTAACTAGCGCTGAGCGATGGGAAATTTCTTTCGTCCAGTATAGCTACCATGTGGATTTCTTGTGTTCTTTGATTTGCATATCGGCCAAATTTTGCAAAAATTATCATATTCCACTTGATTTTCTAATGCCGTAAGCGTTCATTTTGCTTTGTATTTTTTAATATTTTAATATGGATTTAGTTTCATATTACCTTTTCTTTCTTCATCTCAGTTTAAAAAAAATATTTTTACTTTAAGACAAAATTATTGGAACATGATAAATTTATTTTAATTCAAGGTTAATGGAAGGAATTCTTTTGAATGTTTTATATGTTCTTAGACTCTCCTCTTTTTATTTTTAACGTATGAGGATACGCTAACTTATTAATTTTATGCTTAAATGAAATCGTAAATGATGTATTCGTATTTAAGAATGACTTGGTTAATCTTACAGCGTTTGTATTAGAACACGTCTTCATATGAGTAAATGAAAAAATATATGAATGAAATATAATTTTGCAAAATTACTATTTTCAAAATTGCGACATACTGACAGATACTTTCGTTCAAAGTATCTGTCAGTATGTTACAATATATAATTTCAACTTTAATATTGCTTTATTTATTAAAGATCGATGGTGTTTTTTGTAACTACACCACCAAAGAGAAGAAAAATAATGTACCCTTTTACATTTGTATTCCTGGATATGCCGTGTATAAAATTAAAAATCACTTGCAGTGTCACTCTTGCGTTAAATTTTTCGCCTCAAACAAATCAGTTTCGTTTGATGTGGCCGAATAAACGACAAAAAATTTTCTGCTTGACATTAACAGGGGCGATTAACCTATCTCAATCCAGAAACTGGGAAAACTTTGGTCATTTTTCATAAAGTGTTTGAGTTTATTTTGAGAGACTTATTGTTTTTGTTAAATGTGAAAGTTGTTTTAATAAGTGCAGTTAAGCAAAAGCTTCCAGAATTTGAAAAAATCAATGAAGAATGTGAAAGTTGCAATCGTCCTACGATGGAACTTGTTTTAAAATGCGTTTCTGCCTTTTTTACAACCTTTTACAAAAAAGGAAGTATTGTATTCGCGAAAAATTTTTCACTCAAAAATCAGTCCTAGTTTCCATTTCTCTTACCCCTGAATGAATGTTGAGTTTTTATTTTCGACCCGACCACACGTGGATATATGCCTTGGAACCTACAGACACCCGAAATATCCATTTTGACGACCCCCGAGTTAATTAGAACGAATTTTCTCGTGACGTCCGTATGTACATATGTATGTGCGTATGTGTGTATGTGTGTATGTCGTATGTATCTCGCATAACTCAAAAACGCTATGTCCTAGAAAGTTGAAATTCGGTACATAGACTCTTAGTGGGATCTAGTTGTGCACCATCCCTTTTGGTTGCATTCGGATGTTCCTAAGGGGGTATTTCCCCTTTTTGGAGGAAAATTATCGTTAATTTCTATGTAAACTCAAGGGGTGTTATAATTTGTCGGACACTTGCCGACATATCGCCAGTCTTTTGGTCGCCAAGTTTTGTCGCCAACTTGGCGACAAATTTGGTGATTTTTTTTTTAATTTGGTTTCAATTTGGCCACTGTTGGTGATATTTAGAGAGTAAACAATTGAATCACATTAAAATTGCCAATAATGGGAAATTGGAGTAAAAGGAAGTCATGTGATGCACACATCAGCTCGTTTTAATATACTTTTGAACAAATACACAGGTGAACGATTATCCAAATGTAAACGGAGGAGCGAAACGTAAGTGCACGATTGTAAAGTCTAATGTTGTAGAATAACATTTTTTTTAATATTAAGTTATCAAGCAAAAAAAAAATATATATATATATATATATAGTTACATTAATGAGCTATGAAAAATCCTTTATACGCCTAATAAAGTCTCATCAAATTTCACTAGGGCGGTGGGGGAAGGGTGAGAGAGTAAGGACCAACCATACCTTCCCGTGGAGCCTCTCGGGAACGCTTT
Organism: Uloborus diversus; assembly: GCF_026930045.1. Taxonomy (NCBI): domain Eukaryota; kingdom Metazoa; phylum Arthropoda; class Arachnida; order Araneae; family Uloboridae; genus Uloborus; species Uloborus diversus. The sequence goes on from NC_072735.1 coordinate 46,118,323, forward strand.
TCTTTTTTTTTTCAGCAGACAAATATGACTCTGGTAAATATTAACATAATTTCAAAAACGCAATTCGAAATGTTAAAGTGGACTAAAAAATGCAGGTTTTCTATTCAAAATAACATGTTTAAGTCTTTATTTAACTCTAGGAACATAAAGTTTTCAAGAACATTAATTGCTAATTATTTAACTGAAGAAATTATTCATGGAACAACGAAACTTTATGAAAACGCCGCTCAACGAAACGTACAGTTCCATCGCTTAACGAATCACCCGTTTTGCGAGGCAGGCCCACCAGATTTTTCTCCCTTCTGCCTGAGATTCGCGGCAGTCCGGGTTAGGCTGACATCCGAACTTTTCAACACTATTAATTTCCTAAAGAAATAACAAGAAATAAATTCATTTTATTTGTCAATGAAAAATGTATAAAATTAATACGTCACGCTGTCTAAGCGTTGTCTCCTGATTTGGTATTTCTTTCTGGTATTGATTACTTACAGCTCTAGGCCAGAAAATTTGCGATAGTAAGGATGAAACCATCCGGGAAGTTATTAATGACAATGGGGTTGTTTCCTTCAGTCATAAGAAGTACTTTTTGTCATTGAAATTGATAGAATAAGCAAAAAAATAACATGGACTCAGAAAATACTTGCATTCTCTCAACAGTTATTTTTTAATTAATTTTTTTAAATGTCCGATTCTTCAAACAAGCGTGGTCTTTATGACGTCACAAATGATGCACTATGGCGCATCTTTCTACCGCATTTCCACGTTATAATAAACAAGAAGCGAATTACAATTGCACTCTACGCTTACTGTCACCCATATCGTTGCCAATACACGTGAGTAAAGATGCGAACTAAATATTTTGAACCGTGAATGGCAACACTGAATGGCCTTTCATCATTTGTGATGTCATCGGCAGAAGCGTTAAACGATGAAAGAGCACCGATTTAAGTAATTTTTTAAAAGTATTAAACTTAAATAAATTATTTGAAAAATTGTCAGATTCTATGTTTTTAAGCATGCTCTTTCAGAAAAAAATACTTTTAAAATTTTGGAAACGACCCCATTTTAAGCAGTGCTCTGATGTGCAGCTTCTAGTTAAATGTCTTTTCTCCAGCTTTTCGCCCCGAGACGGAAATCTGAAATGTCTCCGAGGTACAGAATCTTGTTTTATTCGAACCGCAGAGAAACATCAAATCACTTCAACTGAGTGAAGATTATACATATTCTTAGAAATTACTCTAAAATATTATGCAATGCTATTTTTTCTCTTTTTTGAAAGGAAGCGAGGGATACCTAAATTAATTTTGAATGCATCCAAAATGCCTAATCTTAGTAGTTACGACAATGCGTAAGAACTGAGCATTCGTGAGAAAGATATAAAAAGATATTTCATGACATCCATATGAAGTAAGCATATTAAGTAAGAATTATACTAAGAAATGGAAAAAAAATATGAAAAAGAAACAAAATTACTTTTTCTTCAAATACAAATTTGTCAGAGAATAAATCTTTGTTATTGAAAAGATTGGTTCTTTGACAATCTGTTTTAAGAAATGAATTTTTCAAAATTACGATTTTTCACACAAAAAAGAGTAGAGATGGAAACGATTGAATTTTTATACGAGTTTTTATAAATACACTAATTTTATTATAATTCAAAATTTGTAATGCTAATTGCTCATATCTTGCATTAAGATTTAATGGCTTGCTGAGCAACTCACAGTAAAATATAAATTTCAACATAGGAACATATTTAAATTATTATTATTTCTCTAATAGCTTAAGAAAGATAGCTAGTAACGGAACATAAAATTAATGTATTGAAAAAATTGAAGAAAATAAGATAATCAAAAACAATACTAATATAAAGGAAAGTAGTTCTTGGACACCTCATTTGACCATGACCAAATTCGAGTTTTACAAAGCCTTAACTTCTATCACCACGTTTCAAATGACATTAACCAAATAGTGTATTTTACGCACACTCTCGCGACAACATATTTTATTTAATAAATATCGTCAACAATTTTTTATTACAGCGGTTTCAATTCCAGTTTTATTAAGACTTTTATTGATGCCACAATGCCTAGCGAAAAGTGAAGAAATCTCATCTGTCAGCGGTACTCCATCAATAAAGGCAACTGTGAGAACAACAAATGCGTTTTTATTTTTCTTTACGTTCTGTTGCTTTCAAATAGCTATATTGTAAAATTTAGAATGGTGGTTAGCCATAACTGTTAAACATGAAAACGCCATATACTTTAATCCACAATTCTTGTAGTTTTCCCGGAAAAAGAAAAACTTTAGAGTTAAGCAGGCATGTACCAAAGACAGTAAATCACATATAATGGCAACTTGAGTACGATCGTAATAAATATTTCAACAATCTAACGTATGTTACATTCCCTGTTTATTTCTTTCTATCTTTTACAATTTTCATACAAAGTAAATAATTTTGTTTTCTGCCGATTTTGAAATCGTTTTTATTAGGAAGGCAACCAGTATTTCTTTGAAAGAAAACTAGTAATCTATATATATGTTACGGCCAAAGCCCGAAGTTCGGCCAGTTCGCGAATTGGCTGGCCAATTCGCGAACTGGCCAAGAGGTTTGGCCAAAGCCCGAAATACTTGCAATTAAAATTGCATTTTCTACTTTGGCTGGCCATTTCGCGAAGTGGCCAGGAATCCTTGGCCAAAGCCCGAAATGATTACGGTAGATTTTAGGTTGACAGATAGATGACATATCTGTCACTTCCAAAGGTAGAAACTAGGAAGGAGGTTGGTCCAAGGCCGCCGAGAGCCAAATCGAGCCCCTTATCATTATCGTCACCTGCCCCTCCCCCTCTCCTCACAACACCAAGAAAATTTATACTACTTTGATTCCGAGTTGGGCCCCTAGTTTTGGATTAGGCTGACATGATGGCATCTCGTCGGGCTCGGAGGATGCTACCACGTCCCTGAGAAGATCCTGCCAATTTTTATTAAAAACTTCGATCGCGTTTTACTTGCCGTTAGTCCTTCGACGGAGCTATGAGTGTGTATTTCTCGCATTTGCACTTCTAAATGTGAATACTTTCAGTTGAAATCATATTCGATAGCTAATAAGGGGTCATTCAAGTATTGTCTAAGCAACTTTTGGTCATTTTGCACCCCCTTCCCCCCTCCCACCTTGTGAGAAAAAATAAATATACGTTATACTCCCTTCCCTTTTTGCTTACATGAGATTTTATGACATTTTGTACGTCACAGGATGCTCTTTCCCTACGTTTTTTGTTGTTGCACTGTAACTGCTTCGTTATTTAATGCTTACCTTAAAATTTTTGTGGCCCCTCTCCTCTTGTTGGAGAAAATAAGTAGCCCTCGGGATCCTCTCTTTCTGCTTACATAATACTTGACCGACCCAACTAAAATTAAACATAAGGCCGTGTTTCTCAACCCGACACAAATTTTAAATAGTATAATTTTCATTCCGAAACCAAACCTAATGACAAGTAAGGAATTTGTTGTGTGCTCCCCTCCTTAGAATTCCATTTGAAATCAATTTTATTTAAGATCCCTCTACCACCCTTTCTCCCAATAAGGGTAGATGTCTGATCATTAGTTTTTTTTACTCTAGAAACTTCAAAAAATCTTTGCAAAACCATATCTCAGAGAAAATCACCAAGTCAAAATCAATCATGACTAAAACAAAATAGCCATAAAATAGTGATAAGAATCCAAATATTCGGGTAATTGTCGGCAGCACAAGTTTTGTAAGTGATTTATTGCATGAATAATATAGACTTGTTTCCATTTAGAAATTAAATAAATATCCATGACTGATTTTTTTTTCTTGAAATATATACTTTGTTGGAAATAAAAAGTTTGAGATATGGAAAGTTACATTTTTTTTCTGCTTTCAATTGTGTAGAATTGACAATTTAAAAACGAGATAGTGAAGAGGAGAAATTTAGCCTGTTTTGCGCGCAGTCCGTGCAATTAGTCTGTACCCACGGGCTATTCACACCGTTGCGTTGGTGCGATAAGCCATTTCGAAAATTATGAGAGTACTTTTAATTATTACAGACAATATCCGCATGACGACTCCCATGCTAAGAATTTAAAGGAAGTTACGTGAATAAATGAAAATCTACCCCACCATATCTCTTTGATGCAAAATAATTATTTTCTTATATTAAAATGCATACACTTTTTAAGAGAACCTAAAACAAATAATAATATATATCTGCAATTTAAAATATTTCACTAAATGAAAAGCAATTAAATTACATAAACAGTTGCTTTGAAATGTAAAATAATGAAAAAATTCCGTAGTTTTTTTTCTCCAAACTCGCCAAATAACAACGCAACTGTAACCCTGTCGATTAGCGAGCGAACCAAACTCGCATGGATTAATGATACCTTTCGTACGAAAACGTTTAAACGATAATCCCGCTCTTCCACCTTCCTCGCAGGAAAAAAGAAGGTAACTAAAAACACGTTGTATCAAGAACAAAAGGAAAATCTTGCTCCTTCATCCCCCTTAGGAAAAAAGGATTTAGCTAAAATACACAACACAATTTCTGTAAATGATCATTCCGCATCCTCTAGAAGAAAAAGTTTTAAATTAAAATTCGCATTGCAAGTACAGCAAGACGAAAAGAAATTCAGTTAAAATACGCACAATCAGATTAACATAAAGTAAATGCAGTAAAACGTGAGTAAAACGTTTGAAAAAAAAAAGGAAGAATTAAAATAAATACTATGACAGTAAGAACAACCTTTCCTTAATGTAAAAAGAAAAAAGTAAGAAAAATATGCTAAGTTTTCCAGATTGCATTCCCTTCCGAAATATTGATTCATAAAAATACGAACTGTTTTACAAAGGGAAAAAAACAATACTAAGTGTAAATTAAAATGAACATAATGACATTTATGTATAAAATATTAATAAGGACATGTAGGGGAATTTCGACAAAACGTGGCATTAAAGTAATGTCTTTAAATAATATTAACAAGAAAGCTATTTTTTCTTTATGTTTGTCTTATTGAACCCTTAGTATTGAGGCTTTGCAAAATACTTTAAAATCTTTTGAAACAATATTTCTTGGTACAATATGATCTAGAATCTTTAAAATTAGGTCTATGGAGCATAAAAAGACTGTCGATCGTCCTTAATTCAATAGAGGCAGTGAGAAGCAAACGGATGTATGTGACAAAATTAAAATTTGGAGATAACGCATACAAATGGTAGGTGAGCCCCTCCTTTGTCTTGGAGCAAGAGATAGTAATAGTAGCCCTGGTAGATACTGCTGTACAGCATGATTTAGAAAAAAAATAAATAAATGAAAGCCTACCTAGGACGTTATCTTTATAGTCGTTTTGCTCAAAACTTGAAAATGTCCACTTACATCCCTTGCTTCTCACTGCCTCAATTTACCTTTGCATTCGCACATTTAACACAACTCATTTATTTAAGATATAATTCGTTCATATGAAGGGAGCAAATCCAATCTTCTTTACGCAATCACGTTGTTACATCATTTACTGTCACTGAATAATATCTATTATGGCTTTAATATAGAAACAGAATGACACGAGATCATATTTTTATGTGTTATAAGTTCATTTTTAACACAGAGGTATCCCTTATATTTGAACTCGTTTGTGAAACAAATGAACTTCAAGAAAAAAAAAAACTGTGCACAAAAGTACTTATTTTAAAATGCTACATTTTTAACAGTGAAGCACAATCTGGTCTTGGTTTATCTCTTCGTACTTTGGCCGATCGTCCATAGCCACTTCGCGAATTGGCCGGCCAAAGCCCGAAATAAAGAAAATTTCGGGCTTTGGCCGGTACGTTTTTGATAATGTTGGCCAGTTCGCGAATTGGCCAGCCAATTCGCGAACTGGCCGATTTCGGGCTTTGGCCGTAACATATATAAAAATGAATGTTTGTCTGTATGTCATCCAAGAACTCAAAAACTACCCGGCAGATTTGGCTGAAACTTTCACCGTTTGTTATTTTTGGTACTGGAAATGTTTATAGACCAGTTCGAAAAAAATCGGATTGATAGTTCCTTTTTTATTCCAATTTAAGTCACAATCCATTGGATAAATACGAATAAAATTATCGGCTGCAGAAATTAATTCGCGTGAAAGATCTCATTGATAAGAAGTTAGCTGTTGTCATTTTTCTTGAGTTTGAAAAAAAAAATTCCTTCTTTATTGTTTTATGACTTTTCATGCAACGGGGGGATTTAAAACTTTTTCTATTTGATATTTTTAGCGATTGATTGATCTTGCAAACTGCGTGAGTACAAAATTTGAGTATAGTCACGGCTTCACTTGATACCTGGACCGATTATTATGAAAATTGCTATATATATGTATTTTTCCACGGAGAAGGTGCATAATATGCTCATTGAAGCCACTCGCCACCAGGTGGCACTGCAGAGTAGCAACTTCTGCCCCGTTCAACCGATTGTCATGAAAATCAGTATAATGATGTATTTTTTTGTTGGCGTAGCAACGCGCGTCGGGTACAGCTAGTACGTTTATGAAACTTTAGAGTATATAATTTAAGTTGATTTCTTACCAGTATTCTGTTAAAGTGTTACCTGCCTCCTCAGATTAAGACCACGCTTCAAGTTTATGTAAGAAAATATTTTAAACATTTGTATTTATTTCTCGCCACTTAGTGCACTGATTCAGGGGATTAAGAAAATTAAAATTTAATTTTTCAAAAGAACAACTATTTGATTTCATCAATTTAAAATTTTCATTTTCAGTCTTTACACAGCCTTGCATTAATAAAGAGCATTCTAAAAATTACTTCAGGATTTTACAAATTTCTTTCTTAATGACTCAAAAAGGGCTTTTCACAACGTTAATTCACTTCTACATGTGTACCTCTCGTAATTCTGAGAGGTTGTAGATGACTTTCAACTTCACGGCAACCAACAGCGCAGCCGGAATTTAACTTTTTTTGGGGGGGGGGGATGAGCGTTTAATCACAAACGTTCTTATATGGATACCGATTGTAAATATGGATTAAAACCAAAGATTCTGGAGAACTGACCCTCAAAACCCATCTTGGAGTTTTTTCCAGGGAGTATTTTTCATCATGGACGCCCAGGCCCGGATTGACGTACCCGTAGGCCCCGTAATAGGTGTGTACAAGAAAAAACGATTAAAAATTCACGCAACCAGTTGCTTAAAGAATTAAGCAGTTTTAATAGCTTTCTTTAAAAAATCGTAATTTCTGCAAAGTTTTGTATGAAGTTATTCTTTCTTTAACTGTCTAATCTATGTCTGAGATGTTTCTTCGCTTCTATAGACAAAAATAGTGCTTGAATTTCTGGTAAGTTTTTTCAAAGAAGCATAAATAGTTTTTGAGACTAAATATGATACTACATGTACTATACCAGACAGTCCGATTATCACTGTTTTTTTTTTTTTTTTTTGAACAATGTCTGCTATATTGCATGTGATTCTTTCTGCCTTAGCCCTGGCTTTGGGGCTGTAACTTACTGCTAAACATGATACTGTTTCCATAATCACTTTTTTTTTACATAATGTTTTTTAAATTAAATTTCAATAGCAAAATTGATGCTGGTATGGGAAAAAGTAAGCTCGTCTAGAACTCGTTTCTCGCTCATTTTCATCACGTCGTTTTCGGACTTGCTATTCATTAAATATTTTCATACTTTAATTTTCCGGAATGATTATTTTAGCACGCGTTTATCTTGCTAAACTACCTTCCGTTCCAACCTTTACACTGTGAAGAAGTATTGTGTTTAAAAAGTGACTTTTAATTTCTATAACACAGCACTTTTGTCAAAAAAATAACTAATTAGAGCCACGCAATAAGCGAAACATCTTAAAAACTGGAAACTGGGAATGGGCTAGATAAAACGATTTTCCCCTTTCCAAAAATCTTTATCAGAATTGTAACTATTACTTACAGTTACTTTTACTTTAAGAATACTATTATGTAACAACTCCGATAAAGTAAAATAGTGACTAAACAGCGGTTGAATAATAATTTTACTCTAGCACTACGCAAAACGTTCATCATAACTAAATTAAATTTCGCGGTACAAGTAAATTACAACTTATTAGCAAAGTTATGACATTCTTATTTCACGGCATTTGACAACAACAAAACGAGCCTCGGTGAACAAGACATTCGTGGCACATCAGCTACTGTAACCATTATTTCTAAGTTCTCTTTCAAAAATTAACAGCAAATGCTCTAGATGCTTCAGCCAATAAGAATGTGCTGCCAGCTGTCAGGTAGAAAATTCTATTTCGGTAAAGCCTTCTATATTAATTAATTCCTACGCTCGGAATTGTTAGAATGGGAAATATTCCGTCATTTTGTTTTGAAAACGCCCTTAGGCTATAATTAAAGTTTAGCTTCTTAGTAGAAATCTGGTTATCTTGTATTTTACTGATTGGTTTATTCTGTTTTACTTTAAGATTTGTTGCACATTTACTTATCGGATCGCTTTTGATGAATCCATATTCAGAAGCACGCGCTATTGCATCGTTAAGTGAAGTATTTTAAACTTTAGATAATCCATTTATTGGCACGTAGCATTTATAATTTACAATTCATGAATTATAGTCAATCTTAATTTGCATGGGATCTCACAGAAACTGAGTTACAGCACCTTTTTTTTGCCCTTCTTCTTTTTTTTTTTTTTTTTTTTTTCAATTTTATGCATATTTCAATATTTTAAACGGAGTTCAGCTTATTAACATATAAAATTAAGAATTGAGGACTTAGGCTCCTGTGATTCTTTTGCTATAAAGTATGTCCTGATTATGGGTTTATATGCAAAAAACATACTCACAAAAGAAATATCCATTTATTGATAAACCGTTCATTTATAATTGATAATTCATGAATTATAGTCAGGGCTTAGCTTGCATGGGAGCTCACTGGCGCTGAGCTACAGTACTTTTTTTCAATTTTATGAAAGTTTTAACATTTTAGACAAAGGTCAACTTATTAACGTGCAAAAATAAGATGTGAGGACTATAGAGCTCCTGAACTCTTTTTGCTATGATTTAATCCCTGGTTACAATTTTATATTCAAAAAACATACTCACAAAAGTAAGTTTTTTCTTTTCAGAAAAACATATGCTTTATTTTAAATAATGAACATATCTTTTTTTTTTAATCATAATTTTTTTGTTTTTAATTCATGTGATTGTTCATGTAACTGGAAGAGGAATTTAAATTTCACTTTGTCCAAGTGAAAAGAGAAGTTTCAACTTAACTCAAATCCAAAATATATTTTTTCTATTTTTCTTGCCTTTATTTTTAATATTTGCTAGAATTCTACTTTGATTTATCTTACTATTTTTTAGTAAAATACTTAATAAACGTTAAAAGTGGATAATTTATAGAAAAAAACAATAAGTTAAAAAACTGTCAGTAATGAAAGATTTTCGATGCCATTAATATGTCGAGGTGCAAGTGAACGGTGAAGGACCGCTTAAGATTTGTAAAATCAATTTTTAAACCATAATCCTCAAATATTCGGACAGAATCGGAAATAAGTTTTTACCACAAATATACTGTTTGCAATACCTGTAAAAGTGTTTCTATTTCAAAAATAAGGAAATGCCCGGTACTAACTTGTTGACCCGTTAGACATCTACACCTTTGTCAACCACGCAGTAAATTTTTGAGTAGGTAATCTATCAAACACACCACAAGAATTTTTCGTAAAAACTCAAATTAACTCAAAAAGAAAACAGTGTGATGCATTCTATAAACATTTGAATCCCTTTTTTATATTTGACTAGCAGTACCCGCACAACGATGCCCGTGCTAAAAATTTAAAGTCAGTTGAATTAAAAAAAATTTACGCCCCCTCCCCCTCTGATGTAAAAGGATTAGACGCACTATTATTCGTTTGTAGTGTAATTTTCTTGCAATCATTGAAAACTACAAGAATACTTGAATTGTTCTTTCTGACCCAGAAAAGTTGTTTTGTCCTTTTGAGTGCATTACGAAAAGTGCTTAATATTTATTTATTTTTTTTAATCTGTTATTTTATTATGTTTAGTGTAAATGTAAAACCTATATGCGTGCTTAAAACATTAAGCAATTTGGCACTAAAATCTAATCCATGTTCCTCTCTAAGATTTATTTATTTGCGTACTAATTCATTTAAATATTAAAGGTTTCCCAAAATTATTTATGTTTCACAACATACAAGTTACTCGAGATAAAGATCCTAATATGTCTCTTTACTTAACCCTGCTATCGATCATTGGCGTAGGTGAGGATAAAAACCTACGAGAGTAATGCCTGTGCAGAGAAATACATTTCATGCTTGCTTCAGAGAAGCCTTGATTCAAACTGTTCATCATGATTACTATTAACATTACTGTTGCAAGGCAACAAAATTTGTAACAATGGGTTTTAGTGTTTTATATTAAAATATATTTAATGGGGAAATTACACGAAATTTGCTGATTTCCACCCTAACCGAAATAATAATTTTATTTTAGAACTTAAATTTTTCAGCGCTAAGTTGTACCTTCAGATAAAGCAAATCATTTAGTGAAATCCCGAAGTCTCTAAGTGATCTAGTTGCTGAGATATAAGCAAAACAAAGCTTCAGATAACTTCATGTAGTACTATCCGTACTACCTGCATCTATGTAAAAATCAATTTTTAGATGCTATGAAAGATGGCTCTTATTGGAAAAAAAAAGATAGTTGCATAAAAATTTGTTTCATCTTCTCTATTATAAAACTTAATAATGATTGGTAGAGCTTCGCTTCTTTAACTTTTTACACAAAACTATGATTTTTTGTAACTAATTGAAAATTTTATTAATTTTTTTGTAAACTAATTAAAATATTTATAGAATAGTAAAAGTCCATGGTTTAAATTTTTTTAATTCAATTTTCGAAGAACCAAAACGCCTAATGCATTCTTTTGCTTTGAATTGAATGCTCTATGAAAGCCCCATCTTTTGGGATTTATCAAACCCTCCTCTAGAAATAAATTCTTCAAAAAGAATCGATAGAATGGTTCTGAAAGAGGCTTATTTGTGATAGATTATTCAGGGAAAAGATCTCCATTCAGGAAATACGAATAATCCTTTTATTTCTTTTTGAATTTCTCTGTATAGAGGAGAATAAGCGTCAAATGTGTGGCTATATGAAAAAGAGAGAGGAAATTGTTGAAAATATATGATTTGGTTTTATGTGGATTGAATTAAAATCGAGTAAAAACAAGTTAAAAAAATGCTGCTATGGGCAATATTGTTGTCACATTCGACTAAAACCCTTTAAGATTCAAAAATAGATAGCGTATTTTGTGAGCCATTTTGTTTTCTCATACATTTTAATGCTTCACCAATTGTACTGCCCCCCCCCCCCCCTTTGCTTCGATTTTAAAGTCACTAACAAATAGCCCGCAAATCTTCCTGTAGAACTGAATTATTAAGAAGATAAATACTTTGCCTGTATTATGCAACAGTTTCGCAATACTATCTTACAATAATATTTTTACTCACTCAACCGTGATGCAATTTCTCATTTTTGAATTGAAGCGCTGTTGCATCATTTTATCTTAGTTTACATTGCAATCGCTTGAGGAGAATTTCATCGATACATTATTTTCAACTAAAAGGCTAGGAAAAATCTGTTTTGCTATTTACAAATATACACTAAAGAATTGCAGGCCGAACAACTCAGTTACACATCAGCCACGAATAGTCATAACCGAACGTATTTAATGGACGAGATCTAAAAAATTACAGAACACGGAGTTCGGAATCTGCTAGGTAAAAATAACTAAAAATTACAAATGACATTAAATAAGATTTTTTTTTTTTTTTTTTGAGCAATCACGATTGCTTATTGTTCTCACTTGACAGGTTTAAATTCCTACGATTTTATTTTCCCCCCGCGCCTCCCTCTGCAGCACCACGGTCGGCCGGCCGCCTCAAGATGCTGCTCCTCTGCCGAAAACCGTCTCCAGGTTGCGTCACTTACTTGCCTACACTTACACACACACACACACACACACATACACCTACACATACACACACACATACACATACACACACACATACACCTACATTCACACACACACACCTACACACACAAACACACACACACGTACATCTACACACACAAACACATACACAGAACTACCCACACATACACATACCCACCCCACACAAACACACAACTACCCACACACACACATACACGTAACCCCCACACACAAACAGACATACTCCCCCCTACACACACACAAACACACACGCCTACACACACACACACACACACACACACACTCGTGATTGCGAAAAACATAATTTGAATTCAAGATGTCAAAGTTCAAATTTTTTTCTCTGATTTATTTATCGAATATTGGGCAACGATGTGCATAACGTCGGCATAGTCCGAAGATACAAAAAGTTTCCAGACGGTTTGCCGGGTTTAGGGGGATAGGGATTTTCTCTTAAATAAAAAAAAAGTTCACCAATTGGATTTGCATTCGCCTTCTGCTGCGCATTGGATTCTGCGTGGCACCAACTTCAAGGCAAGTCGGGATTGAGGTCGCCAAATGGCGCAATTCTTTGTTGACATCTATCTATCTTTCCCGTGAATGAAGTGTGTGCCAAACTTCATGCCTTTAGTTCTTAACTTTTTGCCGACACGAGCAGCACAAACAAATATTTTTTTCATTTTATTGCCATATCATCAGTATCAGTCGTGAAGGGTTATGAAACAGTGACGGGAATGCACCGGTTAGATCGAGCCGTTTCTTAAAAACTCTCGACGCTCCACGTAACGATTATTAAAATTTCTAAAGCTCCGCGAATCCGGCATAAAAACATACAAATTTTTTCTTTAGACTTACTAATAGTGTTATACTGTAAAAGTTTTAGCTTCCTACTCAAATTTTAAGAGGGTGCTCAATGACCCCTTAATTTAACATTATCCGTAGCATAAAAAATAACACAAATTTAGAAACATTTAATTTCCCCAGGGTTTTTTTTTTTTTTTTTTTGGAAATAGTTATTTTATTGCAATGTATATGCATATTACTAGTGTATATTGTCATTTGTAGCATTGTTTTTTTAGTTCAAGGTAATTTTTCAACCCTCTTCCCCATACGTATGAAGATGAAGTTTGTTGGAGGGTGTTGAGCAGAGCACCCTCTTTTAGTTGAAATAGGAAGCTAAAATTCTTCCAGTATCTTGCTATCCACAAGTCTAAAAATATTCAGGGTGTCCTGTTATCTAGGAGAAACTTTTTTTACATTTTTGAACCACAATAATGCACACTTACATAAAGCCTTTCACATACAGCCCATGGTACACATCTTTTTAATTAGACTTTATGTACATCGTCAAAAATATGTTTTATTGCTAAAATGTATTTCTGTATTATTCATATAACTTAGATATTTATAAGGAAATTTACATTTCTAAACATTAGAACTGTTTAAAGAAAGAACGAAAAAATACTTTAACCTTTATCTATAAGCTTGATTTCATTTCATGTTTTTTTTTTTTTTTTTTGAAACAAATTGAGATATCTTAAGAAACCATGTTTTTTAGATGGAAAAAAAATGCTTCCTGATGCTCCGTAAAAAGTATTTTAACTTAATTAAAATTATTTCTTTTTCACGATCATAGACAAAACACAAATTTATTTAAATCAAATTTCAACAAAACATAGTTAAATCAGTTTTTTATCATAATTTAAAACCTCCAATTTACATTGTATTTTTTTCGAGACCTCTTACAAAATACCTTATTTGTTAAATTAGAAAGGAAAAAAGCATTGCAGTTTTAGAACGAAGCTCTTTTTAAAATAATTTATCATTCAGTGCTTTTGCAGTGGCTATTTTCTCGAGCGATCTTTCTTTTGATATCAAACATGGTGGCTTTTTTTCCCCCTTCCTTTCGAACTTCATTTGTTTCTAATTGTCTGAGATTCCGTTAGTTCTCCTCCCACCCACCGCATACACACTTCTTCCCTTTTCAATCTAAAAAAATAATAATTTTTTTCTCACGAATTTCAAGCTTCTAGTTACTTTTAATAAGATACGTCATTGTTAAACATTTCGTTTGGAGCAACGATAGCTGCAAACAAATATTTCCACATATTGTAAATGACTAGTTACGGGTATGGTAAAGGGTTTTTTCTTTTAATTTGGGTTGTCAATGAATAGAGATGTAAAATTTTTGAAAATTTTTAAATGGTGAAAAAAACCAGTTGGAGGGGTTTACCGGGTTTTTTTCGGAAAAAATTAGAAAAAACGGGAAAAATTGAATTTTTTATGAATAAAAATAGGGTTTCTTAATAGTACTGTGTTTCTTGGCATATACAACAGGTTAAGCATTAAAAAATATATGCAATCCACACATCTTTTTTTTCTTCTTGACGGAAGTACGCATAAAAGTAGAATAAACGTTTGAGACAAGCCGCAAGTCCACCCTGGAAGACATACCTTTCACTCATTTATCGTTCAACCAGCTCATGACCCCCAGAACAATAGAATTTGGTCTGTAGATACTCCAAGCACCTGAGAAAATGTTTAAAATCGCCAAAATCCGAAGTCTGGCTTTGTCTGTGATGGAATCAGCTCAAGTGACAGAAAAATCTTTTTTTTTTTTTTTTTTTTTTCGGATGATGGCGATAAAATGAATCAAAAAGTGTACCAGAAGGACATTTTAGAAACTGGGTTACTTTTGAGGACCTAAGAGCACTTCAGCACAGCAATGTAGACTAGACAATTCAATTTGACTCCACGCCAGTTCATAAGGTCCAAAAGACAAGAGTGGTGCAAGGCGCATTGTTTTTGACATCATATCATCTATAGAGTGAATGCTCTACTTGCTAGAATTCAAACCCGTTTATTACGCTGTATCGCCTATTTTAGAATCAAAAGTCTACCCGAAACTACACATAAGTTTGGACTCTCTAAACCAATTGCTGTATAGGGAATAAGATTGATTAAAAGACTTGCGGCCCTTGATTAATTTTTTTGTGTTTTGTTAAATTATTTATTTAAAAAAAAATTACATGGAAAATCGCGTGCCCGGGTTTTTTGCCGCACCCTGTACATTTGGTTCACACAGTCAGCAGAAACATAGTTCTGTGATTAAAGTTATGCTTATTTGTTTTATGAAGAAGAAGAAAAAATAGATATTTAACTAAAAGTATAAACTAAACTAAAGATATTTCTTTGCAAAAAGTATTAAATGTTTTTTGATTTATATGCAAATTATATTATCATACAACAACTTGCATTATCAAAGTCAGACAGTATTTTAACATACAAGGAGGGGGGAAATTGAATCAGAATTTAAGTATGAGGAATTTCTAATCCCTTTTTGCTGCAAATTTCAATTAAAACTGCCTGAAAAGTTGAAAAAAAATTTTTTCAATTTTTCCGGAGTGATGGAAATAAACCCCTTCGGAAAAAAAGCGGCTTTTTTCCCTTTTTTCCTAAAATTTCCGGTTTTTTTCGACTGTTTTCTTTTTTATTAATGAACGATGATGTTGCAGTTCTAGTTCGTGAAAAGATTTAATTCTCACAAAATGGGAGCTTTGAAATTGCAATTTTATAGCAGTGAAATTTGAATGAATATCCCGTGAAATATCGCCAAAGTGCCAAATTGAAACCAGATTCGAAAAATCACTTTTTTCTCTACAGTTGTTGCGATATTATTTGACGATATATCAAGTTGGCTACAAAAACTTGGTTATCAAAAGTGGCGATAACTGCCTTGGTAATCGCCAACTGGTCGCCAAGTTATGACATCACTTAAGTCTGTCTTAAAATTAACACCGATTTGCCCCAAAATGATATATGGCACCTTTTGGAACATCGGAATGCAAATCAAATGGGAGGAGCATAACCAGACTCCACTCAGAATCTACGTACAAAATTTCTACTTTCTGAGGCATACCGCTTCTGAGTTATACGAGATACATACATACATACATTCATACGTTTCATACAATCGTACATACATGCGTACAAACATACATACGCACATATAGGCGTCGCGAGAAAACTCATGATAATTGATGGTCAAAATTATCGTTTCGACTGTCCATACGTTCTGAGGTACATATACACGTGTGGATGGGCCGATAAACACCCATTCAAGTGAAGTATTATTGATACGTTAACACCATGAACAAAAAGGTTTCTTTCTTTTACAACAGAAATACACTGTGGTTTGAATCTCTGAAAAGCACTGTATTTGAGGACTGTTTTGAGTAACACATAAAAATGGCAAGAGCAGAAAACTGCTTAAAAATTTACATTTCCGAACTTTTACTAAAATATCTTTATGCAAACAACGTAAATAACAATCCTTAGAAGGTTTAGAGTATTGTTTTTATAGTATGGTTAGGTTATCGTTACTCCAAACGGTTTGAAAAACTAACCATTGTGATACTATAAATGTGGACATCCTGGTAGGTTGATGTATAGTACATATATCTTCAAACTCAATCTATGTATTTCTCTTCCACTTTATTAGGTGAACGACCAAATCTCTTACCAAATAATATCTTAAAATATATTTATACTTTCATGATACAGTAACTAATATTAAAGCTGAAGTCTGGATCTCTGTCTGGATGTCTGTGACGCGCATAGCGCCTAGTCCGTTCAGCCGATTTGCATAAAATTTGGCATTGAAGTAATTTGTAGCATGGAAGTGTGCACTTCGAAGCAATTTTTCGAAAATTCGATTTTGTTCTTTTTCTGTTTCAGTTTTAAGCACATTTTACCGAGCAAATTATCATAACGTGGACGAGCAAATTATCATAACTTAGATAAGCAAATTATAATAAAGTGGACAAGCAAATTATCATAACGTGGAATAGCAAATTATAAATAACGCGGACGAGTAAACTACCACAACATGGGCGAGCAAACTAACATAGCAAATTGGCGAGAAATTCATCATTCATTATTTGTAAATATACAGGCGATCCAAATGACCTTTTAATTTTGTACTACGGGCAAAGCCAAACGGGTACCGCTAGTATACAATATAATTTGTGCACACAAATTTACTTTAAAATAGCAAAAAAAAAGAGTATCGATTTCATAAAATACAAGACTTCTGAAACCCTAGAACTCTTTGTACATTAGCATCTAAATTACTTCATATATCTTCGAGCGCAATCGATACACTCCTGACCAACATATCACGGTACCACCAAAAGCTCTCACGAAATGATTTGTCTTAACAAAAGACACTCAAAGTTCCATGACACTGCAGCTCAGAATTAGCATCATAAAATTAACTCGTGTGGAACCACAGATTGCTGTACATTGAGCGAGCTTGCCCACTGTTCATTTGCGGGATGCACTCCTGTCGGAGCTTTTAAAATAAGAGCGACATCGAATTTCCCTTTCCCTGTACAACTCTTATGTGTTAAATGAAACGAAGTTTTCCTTGTGCAGGCACGTACAAAAGACCTTGTTCCCAATTAATCTCCCTCAACTACAAATACGTGTTGTATCATAAATGTGGTTCACTTTGTGTTTTTTCGGTGAAAATAGGGTCGTTTCCAAAATTTTAAAAGTTTTTTTTTTTTTTGAAAGAGCATGCTTAAAACCACAGGATCTGATCATTTTTTAAATAATTTGTTTAAGTTTAATGCTTGTAAAAAAATTACTTAAATCGGTGCGGTTTACGCTTCTGCCGATGACATCACAAATGATAAAATGCCATTCAGTATTGCCATTCACGGAGCAAAATATATAATTCGCATCTTTACTCACGTGTATTGGCAACGATATGATTGATAGCAAGCGTAGAGCGCAATATTTAATTCGCTTCTTGATTATCATAACGTGGAAACGCGGTAGAAAGATGCGCCAAAGTGCATCATTCGTGACGTCATCAAGACCACGCCTTGTTTGAAAAATGGGACATTTTTAAAAATTAATTTTAAAAAACTGTTGCGAAATTAAATTATTTTCTAGATCCATGTTTTTTTTTTTTTTTTTTTTTTTTGCTTATTCTATCCATTTTAGTGACTAA
The DNA here is from genome assembly GCF_026930045.1 of Uloborus diversus. NCBI lineage: Eukaryota > Metazoa > Arthropoda > Arachnida > Araneae > Uloboridae > Uloborus > Uloborus diversus. Next base: position 46,136,373 of record NC_072735.1, read on the forward strand.
AAGTAGTAATTTTGACTGAAAGAACCAACCCCATTAGGAAAATATTTTTCACGTTATAATTTTAGCTTGTATATGCTCGTAGTGTTAACGTAGTACTTTAAACCTTATGCACTTTTATCTCCATAAAGAGATATTCAAGAGTCTATACTGAAGTGGAGTTTTTGGAAATTCTGTTTATTTCATTATTTTAAATTTTAACCAATTATAACTTTTTTAATGAAAAAAAGGGTAATTCTTGACCTTAAAAACAGCTGTTTAGGAAAAAGTGCTCCCTAAAGCAAAAAATTTTACTTCAGTGAAACTATGAACGTATGAATAAAATGTAGTGAAACTTCAAAGTGAAATATATAAGTAGTTCTCTACCAAAAAAAAAAAAAAAATGGAACATGAGTTTTTAAAATTGACATTTTGAGAAACTTACGTTTGAAAAGAAAATTGTGCGTACATTTCAATACATGCATGTGTCATTAATATTTAAATTGAGTTACTTTTAATGTGCATAGAAACATGAATTCGGTGTCGCTTGAAAGCTTTTGATTTGAATATTTTGAATGAATGAAAACTGTAAGATTATTTTTTCATAGGTTTCATGGCAACAACTACCTTTAATACGAAGTCACTGCTAAAACGAACGTTTTGTTAATTTAACTTTGTTTACTATTTAATTGCGTTGAAAATAGCTGCATATTACGTAGGTTGAAGTGAAAGTTTCTATTAAGACAAACTAAACTCCTGACCTGTTCTAGGAGAATTTTCCCAATTAAATGCCATAATTTTCTGTTTCTGAAATTTTGTATTTGTCGAAAGCTCACCATGATTTTGAAGCACATGTTGAATATTTTTGAAATTAAGCTTCTATACTTTTTTATCTTTGGACCAGTCAGTATGCTTGGATAAAGCAGTTTACATTACCCTTAATGTGTTACCCCCTGTCCTCAGGTACCGCTAAAACAGGTTCGCTTCATAAAAATGATCGTCCTACTACTTTAGGCCCTTCCCTTTAGTCTCCTCTAGAATATCGACAAGGCATGTTGCTAAAAAGAAAAGTTTTTAAGCTTTAAAATTTTTAATATATAAACTTCTACCAAGAAAGTACCTTCTGTAGGGAGGTAGCAAACATAGTTGGATCGAATAAGCTTCATTGTTATTATTTATTTATTTATTTGCTTATTTTCTAATAAAATACAAGATTAAAAAGTTTTTGGTTTGAATAAAACATAACTATGTTTCAAACAACTTAATTGTTTCTTAAAAAATAAACGATATCATCTACTGGTGTCGTTTCTCTCCACAAGCTAGTAAAGCTCTAAGTCAAATTCCTGAACTGTAATTTGAAAAAAAAAAATTATATATTATTTTTAATCCCTTATTGTTCAAAGAAAAGATCGTGAAGAGAAAACTTTTCTCTTTATGCCTTAAAAATACTCGCCACAGGATTTTGCGCTTTTTTCTTTCTATATTAAAGCACCAATTGCAAAACTTTTCCCATTTAACTTTTGAAATTACCTTTCCCTGAATAATCACGAATATTCTAAATAATTTCATAGGCAGAAACATAGTTCAAAAGATTAATGGAGCACTTTAATTTTGAATATGATTTAAATGAATAAAAGTGATTTGTACTTGTATTTTAGTTATTCTTTTTCTATTATTATAAATTATTGTTATTACTATTATTATTTTGATACATTTTGGGCAAACGTTTTCAAGGTGGCTACTTTTATTTTGCAGCATGCACAATAAGGCTTTATTCGTGTACCAACTGCTTTTTTTTTTTAATTGAAGATGCTGTTATCGTACTACTTTTCTATGACAGGAAAAAAAGGAAAGCTAAATAAGGGAAGGAAAAAAACTAAATTTCATTTTTAGCCTACTTTCCCAGTAAAAGTCAGAAAAAGAAGAAAAAAAGCATGAAAGAAGGCTTAATGCATCTTAAAAATATCGCGAAAAACAAAAAAAAATCAAAAATAAATAAAATAATTAAATAAATATCTAAAAATTAAAAATTGGAAAGTAGGGTATTGAGATGGGGGAAAATGTCTGTCGGTCTGTCTGTCTGCCCCCCCCCCTAATAACTTTTGAATGAATAGTCCGATTCGAACAAATTTATTTTTGTTCGAAAGATCTCGGCGAGGACACTGCATTCCCATATTTCACATTTTGTTTTGAACTATTTTTTGTTCAATTTTGAACAGTATTTTCATGAAAATTCCATGCGCCAAATAAAGCTCTTTATGAATATGAAATCAAAACTGTTTCAACTTAGATCCTAATACAATATGTTTGCTCCTCTTAGGAGTCAGGCTTTATTAACAGTTAAAATTTCAATTGATTTTGTTTAAAAAATGCATAGTTAAGTGCTGAATAACTTTTTGTCTGCTCCTTACTTACGAACGTTTCGGTCGAGAGTTTATTGCTATGCCCTAAAGTTATATTTTCTGTATTTCATTTTACTTCTAGGGAAGTTGAGGATTTAGTTTTCCTTCCACGTACTTGTTTGAAACAATATTTTTAGTAGTACATTTTATGCTATGTCTGATGGTAATACACTTAACCTAGTCCTAGGGATATTTACACACATTACTTTAAGCTTTATTCCAAAAACTACTGTTTCAATTTCATGTTTGCTACGTTCATGATTGTTTTGTTTTATGAACCAAAATCATTCAATTGCTGATGAGGTTTTATCAATTTTAAACTCCATAGCACCTCACATTCAATTTTCTTAAGAGACAGAACAGCATAGGTTCCTTCCCTCATTGGATATTATTGTTTCTCGTTCTGAATTCGATTTTTAAGTATTGTTAATCGCATGGTCAGATCTAGGTGGAGCAAACCGGGGCCCTTGCCCGAGGTGGCAGCAAATTCACCCTATTTCTGTGTTTTTTCCGCTGAAATTCAATATAAATATTTGAAGGAAGATGGATAATTGCAGCAGTTTCAAGATTTGATCCGGGTGGGAAATCGTACATCTGACCCTTGTATATCGCAAACCTTTTGCTGCTCCTTTCCCTCCGTAAATTAACGTCTCGCCCGCCAAATCGAAAATATTCCACTTTCAACAAAAAATTTATCGTGCTATTAACATCTTTTCTTTACCTGACTACTTAAGAGTTGTGGGGATGAATTTTTGCAAATCTTTCCATATTCTGAAGAATCGTTTTAATCTAGTTAATGATTCGTATTTTTCCCATCTCATTTTTTTTTCTTAAAGTTTTTTGACTTCTATTGTCATAATGTGTTTCTAATTTTCTTTGAACTCTTTTAAATATTATTTTCCTGTAGTTCTCAATTCTTTTTATCTGACTTTATATTTGTGTTTCTTCTTTTGTCTTATGTTTCTTCTTATGTTTCTTCAACTCTAATGAAATTATCCAAAAATGTCCAAATTCGGCCGAACTAGATTTTTGCAAATCTTTCCACAGTCTGAAGAATCGTTTTAATCTAGTTAATGATTCGTATTTTTAAATTCCGGGTTTTTTTTTTTTTTTTTTTTAAGCTATTTGACTTCTATTTTCATAATGTGTTTCTCATTTTCTTGGAACTCTTATAAAATATTATTTTCCTGTCATTCTCAATTCTTTTTATCTGATTTTATATTTATGTTTCTTCTTTTTATCTTATGTTTCTTCAACTTTAATGAAATTATCCAAAAATGTCCAAATTCGTCCGAACTAGATTTTTGCAAATCTTTCTACATTCTGAAGAATTATTTTAATCTAGTTAATGATTCGTATTTTTCCATCCCGGTTTTTTTTTTTTTTTTTTTTTTTTTTTTTTTTAAAGCTCTTTGACTTCTATTTTCATAATTTGTTTCTTTTTTTTATTATTATTATTTTAACTCTTATAAAATATTATTTTCCTGTCATTCTTAATTCTTTTTATCTGACTTTACATTTATGTTTCTTCTTTTTTTGTAACTAGCTGCATTGCCCGGCTTTACACGGTTTACATCGAAAATAAAACTTATGTCAAGTAACGCGTGTTCAACAATCAGGCTTCAATTGGAAGAAAAAGAAATATTATAAAATTTCCTGTCAAAATAATCATTCTCAAAGAAAGAAAACGGCAAATCAAAACTTCCCGAAAAATTTAAACGCAACCCTCTATAAATACAACTAAAATCCTTTTAAAAAAAATAAAGAAGATAAATTGCCAACAAAAAAATTTTATTTAGTCACAGCCGAGAGAGAAAAAAAAAAGTGGCAACCTTCTGAACGCGAATTTAAAATGAGATTTCGCAAACGATAATTTTCCGATTTAAAATTTCTGTTCCATTAAGCTTGGCAGTGCTTTTTAATTTTTTCCCGGTAATTTTACAGCCTTTTTTTCTTTTTCTTTTTTTTTTTTTTTTTTTTTTGAAATTCGAAGGAAATGAATGAACTTTATGGGTGTTCTTCACGCGCTTTCGAATGGCGCCAAAATCGAACTGATCGGATAATTATTTCGGGTAGAAAAAGCCATTTAATGCCATTTTCGGGTCCTTAAATTAAAATTCGAACAGTTCGAACTTTTTTGGGGTTCGAAAATCCCTCTACGTTCCTTCTCGAGTGCCCAAGTACCTCCCTGCCAAATTTCGTCGAGATCCAACGCAAACTGTGAATTTGTTTAGGGAACACACACACACACATACATATATATTCTCTGTTTTATTTATATGTATATTCAGTTTGTTTGTTTTGTTGTTTTGTCTCTCTCTCTCTCTCGCTCTCCTTTTCTTTTTTTTTTTTTTTTTTTTTTTTTTTTTCGTATTATGCTAACTCTGCTTTTCTCGAAATGTGGAAAATGACTTGTTACAAATTATTTCTAACTTGACTCGTTTTTGCTAATTGTTGATTTCATTTGCAAAGTAAAATTCATTATTACGGGTGTTTTTGAGAAATTTATTGTTTTGCGGTTTTTTATTGAAGGGAATCATATAATAAATTTCAGATCTAAACTTTATTTTTCCTGTGTGTGTGTTTTTTTGAGCAATCACGATTGCTTATTGTTCTCATTTGACTGTTTTTGGCGTCCGTGCCTTTTTCAACTTGGACCAAAGAGCAACACCGCCCACCGTCCTCTGCAGACGGCACGGCCCGGCTGCTCCGCTCCTGAGCTATCCACTTCTCCTGCTCGGAGGCATCCATGTCCTACAAACACGCACGCTCATACACATACACACATAAAGGTTTATGCACACACACAAGCCTACACACTTACACACACAACTATGCACACGTAACCGTCCAGGAGGAGAGGAGGCTTGGAGGGGGGAACAGGAGCTGTTTCTAGAAACAATAACTCCAATGAGTAGGATCCTGTCTCAGTTCGTGATTGCGAAAAACATAATTTGAATTCAAAATTTTAGAATTCAAATTATTATTATTATTTTTTTTTTTTTTTTTTTTTGCTATTTAAGTTGCCCACTGCCCTCAGTCTCGTATGGGATAACGGAACATTCAAATGCCTGCATTGAGAAATATGTTTATTGAAACCCCGAAACCCAGATTTAAAATTTCTTGCAATAGTTGCCCCTTAATTACTTTGTTTCTTATGGTAACTTCGTTGCAGTTGGAAGATATCTCAACAAGGGGGATTCCATGGGAAAAGAGAACGTGACACAGGAAAATATTTCCCCTAATACCCTTCCCCGTATACCCTAAAGCTTCATAAATTTTCATATTATGACGTACTATGTATCTGATCACACACACAAATTTTGCGTAATGAATTACTGGGAGTATATACACTCAGAAAAATTGATAAGAACATCCTATGCTTAGAACTGAGCAGCCTCTTTTCCTTTTATGTGTATCATCAGACGCCAAAATAGTATTAAAAAAACAATGCTGCATAGAAAAAATAATTATTAGAAACCATTCTTTGATCTATTACCGTTCAATCGAATCATTTTGTAATAGATCAAAGCATTCGTGAATATTGTTTGTAATTTTAAAATGTTTTTAAAAAAAAGAAAGACATAAAAATCTAGTTTTAATTTCGTGGCGTCATCTGTTATCAGTTTATTGAACTATTATGAAAATGTTGTTTGCTTGAATCATGTACTTACAACCTTTTTTGCCCGGATGACCGGATTAATAGATCATTGGAAGGGTTAATGTATCTTTGTGATATATTAAGATGAATCTTGAGGGTCGGAATGCATACAAAGTTTCTTATACTTATTTTATCCAGATACATGGGAAAGCACGAAAAGGGAAAGAAAAAGTTCAAACTAAGAATTGTTGCGAGCATTACTGCGCGCTTATATAATTAATACGAAGTTTCCACCTGCTTTCAAGAAAATAACTGTTGACTATTTGACCCTTGAATTGCAATTGTCGAATGAAAAGAATCGGTTTATCTGGAAGGTTACAGAACAGTGGCGTTCATAGACTTGCCTCCCCGCAAGATTTATAAATGCGCCTCAGGGGGGGGGGGTTAAGATGTATAATTGAGGCAGTGAGAAGCAAAAGGATGCAAGCGGCAAAATTAAAAATTTGGAGATAACCAGTACACATGGTAGGTGAACCTCTCTTCTGGCTTGAAGCAAGGGATGGTACTAATAGCCCTGGTTGTTGCTGCTATACAGCATGATTTAGAAAAAAAATCAATGAAAGCCTGCCTAAGATGTTATCTTTAAACGCGTTTGACTCAAAACTTGAAAATGTCCACTTACATCCCTTTGCTTCTCACTGCATGAATTGTACCTTATCTTAGATTCACGGCAAAAAATTAAAAATTTTAATGCGAACTCAAAAGTGGGTGTCGGAATAAGTATTGCATGGTGCATCATGTGTTGTATTAACGCAGATTTCCTCCGGAAAGCCTGGAAGTTACATTGAATTAGGAAAAATTAAGTACTAATAAAAATGATAATTAAATTTCAACCCGTGCCCCAGGGGTTTTGGGGGTGCTATGTACGCTACTATTACAGAAGATAACTTTTGATTTGTAACATTAAACGTAATAACGGGCCACATTGATCAGCTTCGTGGGATATATTGGGCACCACTGACTTAAAAAGGAGGAATTCTTTTCAGCAAAGTACTTAGCTTCTGAAATGTATTCATTTTCAATGACTCCCTTTGAACAAAATATATAAATCTTTCCGACAGTTTTATGCATGAATCATTTAGGTATAAAACTGTCCGAAACAGAAAAAGCATTTATGAACATTTAGATATTAACGTATCTGTGGATTTTTCCAAAAAATTTCAATTGATTATTTGATATTACTATTTCAACTTATCGCTGCTCTAGTTTATTACTAACCAGGAAACATCACGATCAAGGAAATTCAAAAAAAAATCCAAATTGGTGGCATTCGAAAGATCATTGGAAAACATGTTTATGGCACTGAAACTACGTGCCCTCGTGACCACGTTATCGAAATATGATGTCTTAAAAATTGCCGAAATTTTTAGTAAAGTCGCCAAATTTAGCGAGTTTTGTTCAGAAATGGAAGGTACGGCGCGAATTCAACATCTGCATCTGACAAGACATTTCACTTCCATATTTGGTCACCACCAAAGCGCGTGAGAAATATCGCATTAATTCTTTACTCGGGGTGACTACCATGGCGCAGGGTGTCGTGGCAAAGATTGCGGCATTGAAATTTTTAGGGGCTTGTGTTCCGGGATATTAACGTGCAACTGTATAGAGAAAAACGCCACAGTCCGAAATATTTGTTTTATTTTATTGTAAAAACAATGGATTTTTTTGTTATTCTTAAGACTGTCTGTTAAAAAACTGATGTTTAAAACTTTTATGCTTCTGCGGGTGAAATATTTCCACTGAAAGAGTTTATTCGATGATGAAACTGTTTTGAAAAAAATATGATAACCGTAGAGAAACGGTAAACACACTTTAAAGTCTTTTTTTTTTGAAAAGTCGTAAATCTGAAGTCTTCAACAGTATCTAAATACGAAGAAAACGACATTTTTAAAGATTTCAAACCATGTTCTCAAATTTAAAAAAAAAAAACGATTTCTGTCTGTTATTTCCAGTGTGTTTTCGTTATGTGTATCGTTTTCAAGTTATGTGTAAACCCTCTAACAAGTCAAATAATAAAAAATAAAAAAATAAACTGTATTGATTTTTATTTTGCTCGTATTTGAATTCCCTTTTAACGTGAAACATAATTGGTAAAAGTGACTTCAGTATTTTTAAAAATGACTAAATAACATGCAATATGATGTGCATTTACGTTATAGCGACTTTCAGTTGCAGTGACAGACTTTTTCGAACTACAGGGGTTGTTGTAATGAACATCGACTATAAAATTTTTGATAAGAATCTGTTATGAAGTAATTTCCGACATCGTTAGTTTTGCTGTGCAAATTTTTGACATTTACTATCCGTTGTTTTCTTTTTTTTAATTATTATTTTTTCGATTTTAAATTAAACATTTTCGATAGCAGTGGTCAGACAATAAAACTTCATGAATGATAATAACTTTTGAAAAAATAAGAGCTGAGATACTACAATCCATGATCATGTTCTTTCAACATCAAAAACTATCCATTTTATTTTCAATATATAAGCTTTAATAAGCATGTTTTTTTTTACTTATTCATATTAATTCTCGTACATAATTATTAATTACTTACAACACATTTCATTACAAGAGTGCAAACTTAAATTAGTTAAGTAAAACACACTTGAAATGCTCTTAAATTCTGAAATGCATTATTATCACGATTACAAAGTTAAATCCTACGTTCAATTTCGTTATAAAGTTGTAGCTCCTCTGGATAAAGCTCACTAGTTTCCATTTCACAGGCTTCATAGTTACTTTTTTAATTTACCCACACAAGTAAAGGGTTAATTCGAAACATCGTTTACGCGCTTTGCAGATGACCAGAAATGGAAATGAGAGTCTTGCTAGACGCAGGCGATGAAATCACGTGGTATTTTCCATTTCTTGCCAAGTCTTTAAATTTGGCGAATTTTCGTAAGATTTCGACAGACTTTGACCCCCCATATTTCAAAAACAAAAGGACGAGGGCACACAATATTTGGGTCAAATTTTTTTCTAAAGATACTCTTTCGAATGCGACCATTTTTAACTTTTTTCATGATTACTGAACTCGTGATGTTTCCTGGTAAGACATCTTTAGAAAGCGTGTTATGCAAATTTTAGAGTAATTCTTGCATTATCTACTTTTACATTGAGATATGATGAGAGAGAGAGAGAGAGTTGCAGGTTTTTCTCTCTCAAATTTCATTTTAATTGGCCCATTTCCTGAATTACAATGCTGAAAATAAGTTTTGAAAAGCAGTTCTTTTTTTCTTTAACAGCAGTAACATGCCTTCCCAAATAAATCTCTATATGCCAAAAAAAGGACGAAACTTCAGACTCTGGATGTTGTAGCAAGTTATTAGGTATTTGCTTACAGTCCTGCTTTAGCTCCAGCTATAAAGCGGCTACTTGATGCTTTATATTAACGTCGTTATTCTCATTCCACTATTGGATAAATGCCTTCTCTAACGCTCATAGATTAGTTTTACTTCGATATCAGACCTTTTATCCTTTTCCATCTCTTCTTTGATTCCCTATAAACATCTCTCCACACATCCTTTAAAAGTTTGCGTGTTATAAAAGCCCGTCATTTCGTATTTCCAGGTTTGCAAAACATGTAAACTCAGTCTATATGGGAACGGAAAACAAACAAACCCACTCCCATACACTCGTAAATATTTTTATTTCTCAAAGCCATTTGGACATTTGACGCGGCCTCCCTAAATAACGGGCTTTGGTTTTAAACCAATCTGTACAATTCCAACTCTCCACCCCCCCCCCCCCCCATCCTAACCCGCAAGTTGTGGGCAATTTACGATCTTGGTACGATTTTCTGCGCTTCTCCTTCGATAAGGACTATCCCTTTAATCTCTGGAATCATTCTCTCCAAGAGAGTTGAATTTTATAACTAATTTATGTACGTTTTTTTTTTCTCTTAATTATGAAATTTTCAGTCAACAGAATTTTTCCTCCGTACTATGTGCCTTTTCTCAAGTTTTGGGAATTACGTTGGTCAAAGGTATTTTTACTTTTTGTTACTTATTTAGCAATTTCATCAAATAAGTATAAACAATATTATCAATTCATCAAGAGAGAAAGGATCTGCTTATCAACCAAGGCCTCCTATCACAAACATTATAACAATGTTTCTAGTTGATTCTACTCATTATTATAGCATTTGGGTGAATGTTTATAAGGTTTAGTATTTAATTGACATAAAATGCTAAAACAAATGTTTTACGCCCACATTCGCAGCACACGGTTTTTTTATACCTTAAAGTGAAGTAATTGGTTTTAAGGGATCATAAAAAAATATTTTTAATGAACCTCATGAGAACTTTGTGTTGAAACTTTTTATGAGGGGTGGGGTTCTTTTTACTTTCCTGTGCTCCCCCCAAAACTATGTCACTATCCTCCTTTCGTGCATCAAGCCAGAATAGTTATTGATATTGAGCATAAATATTTGATCCGAACAGAACAAATATTTCTTAATTTGGCCAGAAAGAAGTTGCTTAGTACATATGAGGCAGTTAGAAGCAAAGGGATATAAGTGGACATTTTCAAGTTTTGAATGAAAAACTTTTAAAATTCCGGTCCTATGTATACTTTTATTGAAACGTTTTTGTAAATCATGCTGTATAGCAACACCTACCAGGACTACTAGACCTGTATTTTGCCCCAAGACAGAGATAAGGTTCACCTGCATTTGCATTGGTTATCTTCAAATTTTTAATTTTGGCAGTTACATCCCTTTTCTTCTCATTGCCTCATATGTGATCGTTTGATCAAAAAATAAGTTTGACTGTTTGACATACTGTGGCGATTATGAACCGCCTCTGTATAGACAAACTGTAATTTGCTGACATCTTTTTAAAAGCTGATAAATGGCTTCTTGGTAGTTATTCCCTTTGTTTCTAATTTGCAGAGCACTAATGCAATTACAAAGTTCAAACAACTTAACAGGGAAATATGTTTCCAAATGTGTGAAGTGTAAAACGACGCAATAATTTCCTTAGTCGCACAAAAAATGAAGTATCGTAGAATTCCATTTGAATATTTAACTTTACAAAAAATCTAGCACGATTAGAGATACATATGCAAATTCATTATGTAAAACGTTTTTTCAAAATTTAAAAGATTTCTTTATCTAAAAAGTCAAACTAAAATGTCAGTTGAAATCTTTTGAGGCGTGGAAATTACTAAATTGTTCCGTTTCATAACATGAGAAAATGAATTTAAGAACGTTTCTGCAAAAATTAACAGGTTTTTATTTTTTAATTATTTTTTTTCCTTTCTTTTATTTTTATTTATTTTATTTTATTTTATTTATTTATTTTTTATTTCAATTGTTCTTTTTTTCCCTAAAATATGCAACATGTTGTTTTGGAATAATCATGCGTTGAAATCGCAGTTGGCATGCAAAAAGGTAGGTTCTTTAAAATCAAGCGAATTTTTTGCACAAATCATTCTCACCTCATTAATTATTTTTGAACAATTAATATTAAGAAAAACTGATTAAAGTACGAATGAACATTATTTTCGTCTTGTTTAAAAACTCCCCCAAAAGAGAATTTATCATGCAGAAAATATAACTTAACTTCAAATGTTAGATTTCAAAGGCTTTTCGTTTATTTATTTTATCATACAGGAAATATAACAAATTTCAAAGGCAAGAATTCCGAAGTTTTTTTAAACTTAAAAAATGTATATATAATTTTCAATTTTATAGTTATAGTTACATTCAACAGATGGCAGCAGTGAACCAAAGTTTTGATCTGCTTTGGAGAAATTCCAAAATACGAGGTTACTGACAGTGGCTTCATAATGAAAATGTTTCGTAAGCCTCACTTCCAAAAAGAATTCTAACCACGTTTTACGGTACATGCACTTTCAGGGCTTTCAGTAAACTTCTGTGTTGCGCTTATGGTATCCAGGGTGAAAATAAAAAGCAATTCCTAGAATTAATCTTCCTGAAAAAATGTTAAAGGTCCCATATGTATAGCACTTCCAGCTCCGACGTCTCAACAAAAATTACTTAAAATCTCCTTTTCTTTTTTTTCTAAGCACTTTTATTATACTTGGTCTGATTGTCACGGAAAAATCTCAGGCCTGCTTTTGCTTATATCTCAGCAGCTAGACCACTAGAAGCATCGGCAGAGGCGTAGCTACACCCGACTTTCGGGGGGGGGGGGTATTTTTCGGGGGTTCTTTTATATATATATATATATATATATATATATATATATATATATATATATATATATATATATATATATATATATATATATATATGTATATATATATATATATATGTGTGTGTGTGTGTGTGTGAGTGTGTGTGTAAACTTTTTTTAGTATTAAAAAAAATAAGAGGGATGTGAATCTTACATACTTTGGAACGGAGTGCCTCAAGTCCGATACTTGTGTCAAACAAAAAAAAAGCAAAGAAATTTTTTTTTTAATTTTTTTTAATGTTATGGAAAATTCAACTTTTTTTCTTTTCCCTCCATTTAATTTAAAGTGAAATCTTCTAGCAACGTCCTGTCAAAACCAGTCTGTACAAATCAGGGAGAAATCAAATATCTGATTAGCGTGTTCCGTTCATTTCAGTGTGACTGCTTAATTTAGAGGTTAACATACATCTACAAAAGCTGGCATCCAATCCCTGAAAACTAATAGATACTTCCGTATCCGCCTGTAAACTGGATGTTTGGCTTTCAATCTCATCGGTGGTCAGACTATAAAGACTATTTTTACTAACTTGGTTTACACTAAAAGTATGATTCATACTTTCATAATGAAATAAAATAAAAAAAGACTTCTTGAATTATAACCCGAAAAAAATGAATTTGCTTTTCATATCGTTATATTTATATGTTGCTTTTTATGTATTTACATTTGCGCTAATTCTAAAGCAGTTAATAAAATTTGAATTAAAAAAAATTACGGAAGAAATATAGACGGTAGAACGTGATTCGCTCAAAGCTGCGTATCATCTGTTCACCTTTCAAGTTTTTATTTTTAATTTTACTAGCTACTTTAGAATTTACATAAATATCTACTTCAGAGAGCAACAGCAATTTTCGAGTGTTATAAACAGAAGTCTTCTTTATTTTCTATTTTTTAATGCGAACCAAGCTAACAGAAATAATCTAGATTCATTTCGTTTTTAAACATTTTATTCATGTAATGTTATGGAGTTTTTCTTTTGAATTAAAATAAAATTACCTTTAGAAGGGTCCGATGGGACTAATGCTGCTTTGCAGACTGTAAATCGCTTTCTTCAGACGACGTTAACTTTCTCTTTTTAGAGCAATCCTTTTCGTCATTTTCATTTTTTTTCTTTGGGTTTAAAAAAGCTTGTTATCGGTTTTGCTCACTTCATTATGCAGCAACTTTCACTTAGAATGTACCATTCTAAACAGACTGTACGTTTCCTAAAGAATATGCAGTTAATACTGGCTGAAAAATCAATGTGATTGCAATGGATACTCTGGTTAGCAAAGGTAGTTTTGACTATGATCTATGACACACACGAAACCAGACCAACAAAAACCTCTATCGTCTCGAATTCCGGTTATGCTATCATTTTCAGATTCGAAGCCCAATGATCTTTAAAGCAGCATACAAAAACATTTTCTTCAATTCAGAAACAGAGGAATTGTCTTCAAGAGCTGAGGAGGCAGCGGAAAAAACTGAGAAATGCGGTCCACGAATAGGCTTTCTAGGAAGATTAAGAAAAGGAGAGTCGTTTCGCGCACTTTCTTGGAAGAAAAGTAAAGGTGTGAAATTCAGAGGTTTGACATGTAAGATGAATTTTTCAAGTTCATGGTTAAACGTCATTCAAGTTAAAAGCCATTTCGCTGTTATCTGGATTAGTACTGTTCTTTGGCTGCTTTCTTTCTTAAAATTGTGACTCCTAAGAAAAACTAAATGATAGAAGTGAAAAGAAAGTATAAGATTTTTTCAAGTGATGAAAAAAGGAAAATCGTATTAGCCAATATTAGCCAAGTTAGATTTTCAGCAATTGCTAACCTCAAGAGGATAAATAATGAATCCAAAAAAAAAAAAACTCAGGGACCAAAAACCAATAAAAGATATGCTTAAAGTTTCTTTTACTGTCAAAATGATCCCTTAAACTCGCAATAAAGCACTTAATAATGTAATAAAGGAATAAATACCTAACAAAACTAATACAGAGGAATTTTAATCAAGAGCCCATGTTGTCTTTAGTATCGATTTCAAATTTTCAACATCATATTCCAAATTTCTATAAAGTTTCTTGAAGCCCCCGTATCTCCAAACCTCTTTATCTCGATTTTTTTCTTTCGTGTGAAATTCGAACTATACAGATTCGACTGTATGCAATATTCCCACTGCGCCGCTCATAAAATTAAACAAATTTAACAATTTGCAGAATCTATGATAAAGAATGGCTACATATACGTGGATGTAACAAAACAATCTCATTTCTAAAGCGAAGGGTCAAATTTCACTCAATTATCAAAAAATTGTCGCAGCAGAGGGAGGCGTCTTTATACTTGAGGGTCACTCATGGAGCAGATTTTCAACGGCATTGGGGGGGGAGGGAGAGCAAAGTGAATTTTTAACATTTGTTACTCAGAAAAAGTTGTTTTTTTTTTCTTTTTCTTTTTCTTCTCTTTTCTTTTTCTCTTTTTTTTTTGAGACAAACGTTTCGGGGGGGGGTTGTCCCCAAACCCCCCCCCCCCCTTAGCTACGCCCCTGAGCATCGGGATTGCAAAACGATTCACTTAATCTTACGGTACAACTTAGCGCTAAAAAATTCCATTCTAAAATTAAATTATTACTTTGGTTAGGATGGAAAACAGCAAATTTCCTGTATTTTCCCCATTAAATGATAAAATATAAAACTCATTGTTACGAATTTTGTTGTCTTACAACAGCAATATTAATTGTAATCGTAATAAAAATTTTGAATCAAGGCTTAAAGCAAGCATGAAATTTATCTATTATCATTGCTTTCTCAAGATTTTTATCCTCATCTATGCCAATATTCCAAAACGGGGTTAAGTAAAGACACATATTAGAATCTTCAATTAGCACACAAACAAATCCTAGAAGAGAACAAGGATTAATTTTTAGTGCCAAATGCTTGAAGTTTTAAACACGATTTTTTTTTCCTTTTAGTATGAAGCATTTATATGAAAAAAAAGAGGTGAAATTTCGCGGTGGTAACATTATTCTATTTCTGAAATACATTTACACTAAAAAGAACAAAATGACACATTTTGTAAAAAAAATACTAAGCACTTTTCATAATGCACTCAAAAGGACAAAAAAAACTTTTCTGGGTCAGAAAGGACAATATTTAAGTATTCCTGTAATTTTCAATTAATTCAAGAAAATGACTCCAGAAACGAGGAAAAGTGCGGCTCAAGTCATTTCAAACCGAACTTTCCCAGAAAAATACGCATATCTCAACACTCGAATTTATGACGAAAAGTTAGATAATGATAAGAAATTCCCTACCTGACTTGAGCTGCACTTTTCCTCGTTTGTAGAGTCATTTTCTTCGAATAATTGAAAACTACAGGAATACTATATATTGTCCTTTCTGACCCAAAAAAGTTGTTTTGTCTTTTTGAGTGTATTATGAAAAGTGCTTAGTATTTTTTTTTTTTTACTCTGTTATTAAAGCACTTTTATTGTACTTAGCCTGATTGTCATGAAAAAATATGAGGCCTGCTTTCGCTTATATCTCAGCAACTAGACCGCTTAGAGATTTCGGGACTTCAGTAAATGATTTGCTTAATTTTAAGGTACAACTTAACGCCGAAAATTTCAAATTCTAAAATAAAACTATTATTTCAGTTAGGATATAAAACAGCAAATTTCATTTAATTTCCCCATGAAATGTTTAAATATAAAACCCATTGTTACAAATTCTGTTGCCTTGCTACAGTAATGTTAATAGTAATCAAAATGAAAATGTTGAATCAAGTCTCCTCTAGACTCTAGAGCAAGCATGAAATTTATTTACTGTCATTGCACTCGTAGGATATTTGTCCGCATTTATACCAGTAGTAGATAACGGGACTAAAGTAAAGAGACATACTGTATGAGGCAGTGAGAAGTAAAGGGATGTAAATGTACATTTTCAAGTTTCGAGTAAAACGCGTTTAAATATAAGGTCCTAGGTAGGCTTTTATTGAAAAGTTTTTCTAAATCATGCTGTATAACAGCACCTACAAGGGCTGTTAGTACTATCTCTTTCCGCAAGACAGAGGAGAGATTCACCTGCTATTTGTAATGGTTATCTCCGAATTTTTAATTTTGCCACTTACATCCCTTTGCTTCTCACTGCCTCATATTAAGATCTTTATCACAAGTAACTTGTAAGATGTGAACTATTCTTTTGTTGATATCTCAGCAACTGAACCACTTAGAGACTTCGGAATTTCACTAAATGATTTTTTTAATCTTAAAGGTACAATTTAAAACTTAATGCTAAAAAATTAAATTCTAAAACAAAATTTTGTTTGAAAACGAAAAACTTAAGAATAACAAAATTATATATAAAAAAAAATACTAAGCACTTTTCATAATGCACTCAAAACAAACTAAATAACTTTTCTGGGTCAGAAAGGACAATTTAAGTATTCCTGTAGTTTTCAATTATTCCAAAAAAAAAAAAAGACTTCACAAACGAAGAAAAGTGCGGCTCAAGTCATGTAGAGAATGTTTTATCATTATCTAGCTTTCTATCATAAATTTGAGTGCTGAAACATGCATATTTTTCTTTATGGGAAAATTTGGTTTGAAATGATTTGAGCGCACTTTTCGTTAGACAAGACTTTTTCTTGGAATAATTGAAAACGAAAACTGCGACTAACGAAAAGTGCGCTGAAGTCATTTTAAACCAAACTTCCCCATTACGAAAAATAAGCATGTTTCAACACTCAAATTTATGATTGAAAGCTAAAGAATGATAAAACATTCTGTACATGACTTGAGCTGCACTTTTCTTTGTTTGTGAAGCCTTTCTCTTGGAATAATTGAAAACTACAGGAATACTTAAGTTGTCCTTCCTGACCCAGCAAAGTTATTTCGTCCTTTTGAGTGCATTATGAAAAGTGCTTAGTATTTTTTAGAAAATTCTGTTATTCCTTTTTCTTTTTTTTTTTTTTTTTAACTGTCTTGCAATCACTATGTCATTGTTCCTTACAAATATAACAAATATAATCTTATTCGCTTCGTTCGAAATTAAAATGTTAAAACCAAAATTGTACATGTCTGCGAAAATAATATGGGAAATAGCCTCTATAAGCGTTTTAGTCGAATTCCTGCTAACGCAATTGACGAAGACGGCAAATTTTACTTTAGTTCCTTTCCTACTATTTCTGAAAAAAGAAGCATGAATAAGTTTTTATTTTCCATTGTGAATCTCAATGGAAAATAAAATTTTAATTACAAATTTATCACAATTTGTGGTATGTTTTTCTCATTATTCAAAAATTTATTGTTAAATTTTCATCCTAATTCAAGTATAAGGATTCTTGTTAAGTATTCAAAATGAGAATGAAGGGCAAGTCCCGCATTTAGGTGGGTTACAGGGGGCAACTGACCGTCCCTGACTTTGAGAAATCAATGTATTTCATATATGTCGACGGATGTGGTTTCTGTTGTTTTTCGATGTAGCATACAGTTAGTATACTTGTACATCCTTTGACCGCCTCCCGAAAATTTTAAAATAATGGGCCTATTGAAGAAAAAGGCTCAGATTATTCAACGGCAGCGTGAACTAAAATTCGGCAGAAAAATTTAAACTCCAAGTTTAAATCTTTCCGTTGTCCTTGAATGGCAGTGGTAGTTTCACGAACAGAGTAATGAGGTAAGTTGCCTCAACAGGTAATGGGAAGATTGTTTTTTTTTCCTTCAATTTTAATAAATTGAGAAAATGCATTTGGGTTCCATTTTTGAAGAAGTTTTTAAAACGCATGAAAAAACGGTTCAATATCCGATTAAAATATCTCTAAGAACAAATTTTTGCAAGCAATAAATTGATTATTTCAATTTAATTTTAAAATGAAAATCTTGAAGGCATTAAGGTCACCTCTCCATGCCTAAAAACTTTTAGGGGAATAGTTCTATTCAAACCAAACGACTTTCATTTTTCTTAATCCTTGGCCAGGACTCCCAATCAGGGCCCGACTAACTAAAAGTGAGGCCCTAGGCCAGCAATAATTTCGAGGCCCCTTGAAGACTGATTTTTGGGGGTCCCTTTGTCTATCACAGAATTATTTAAATCATTTATCATGTGCATTCAGGCCCTTCTAAGCATCTCATTATTGTGACATGGTAAACTTGCTACTGGTAGAAGTAATAAAACTTATCCTATAAGTAAGTCCATTTCCAACTAAAAAGTTGAATTATTAATTAAAAAATATATGTATTTTTCGCCTAGTTGTAATGCCAAGCATAATTCTTTAAGTCATTTGGGGATCCTTAGGAAGATGGGGCCCCGGGCCTAGGCCTATTTGGCCTATGCGGTAATCAGGCCCTGCTCCCTATGGGATCGTTTCCAAAATTTAAAAAGTATTTTTTTTCTGAAAGAGCAAGCTTAAAAACATAGGAACTGACCATTTTTTTAAATAATTTGTTTAAGTTTAATATTTTTAAAGAAATACTTAAATCGGTGCGCTTTCACTATTTAAATATTTAATTCGCATCTTTTTAATTCGCTCCTCTATTATCATAACGTGGAAACGTGGTAGAAAGATGCGCCAAAGACCATCATTTGTGACGTCATCAAGACCACGCCTTGTTTGAAAAATCGGACATTTTAAAAAATTAATTAAAAAATAACTGTTGGGAAAAAAAAAGTTTTTTTTTTTTTTTGTCCCCATGTGTTTTTTTTTTTTTTTTTTTTTTTTTTTTTTTGCTTATTCCATCAATTTTAGTGACAAAAAGTACTTCTTTTGACTGAAGGAAACAACCCCATTCTCGTGTGTCATTTTTTTATTTTAATAATTGTTAATTCTAGTTGTTCGGTTCAAGTCGTGATGTGTGTGTGTAAAAAAACTTCTGAATAGTAAGTTAGAGCTACTAACCAGGAAACCACATAATAGTGTAATAATGAAAAAAGAAGTAGCAATTGAAAGAGAATTGTAAAACAAGTTTGTAGACCCAAAAACTAATTTGCTCTTGTGTCCCCGTTATCGAAATATGAAATTTTAAGGTCTGCCAAAAGTTTAAGAAAAGTCGCCAAATTAAGCGAGTTTCAGTGAGCAATGGAAGATACTGTTCACACGATTTGTGGATGAATACAGAAGGTGAATTTGCTTGTTCAGTTTCTCGCCTAGTCTTTAAATTTGGCACTTTTCTTACAATTTCTACAAGCTTTATTACTTTAGATCTCAATTACGAGAGAACGAGGACAATTAATTTTTGCGCCAAACATGTGTCTCAATATGCTCTTTCGATTGCTACCTATTTAAATTTCGTTCATTGCTCCACTATTCGGGTAATTCCCTGAAGAGACAAATGCACAGAAGTGCCTGAATTCTAAAAAGAAAATGTCATCCACAAAGAAATGATACTTTTTTGAGTATTTTTGACTGTCAGGAAAAAGAAATTAAGCGCCAAGTAAAGAGTTTAAAGCCTTTCGTATTCCTAGTCTAGACCTACGACACTTTTTTCTTCCTGTAGCATTGAACTATTAGTCATTTAAACCTAGTCATTTAAATTGACTAGGACCAGTCTAGCTGGGCCCAGTGCCTGTTGCTGGTCGTCACTTTTGTATTTGTATTTGTAACTCTTTTAAGAGACTTTGACTCTGCGAGTAAACACCCCTTGACTTTGATGGAATGAAACTAAACAACATGCTATAGACTTAATTTTAACGATTTCAGATTTGATTTTATCAAAAGAAACTTTCAGAATACCGCTGGTTATAGTGCTGATCAATGACTCAGTTAATAAAAGGTCACTCGAAAATTAGGGTCTGGTATCTATAATAAAACTTTTATAGAGTGTTCCCTCAAATGTTCCCTCGAAGTCTGTCGCCAAATAATAGGGAACATCGGGAAAAAAGTGAGAATACAGAATACATTTTTGTTTATTCCTTATCGTTATTAACTTTGGGGAAACGTATAGGTAAAGCTACCAAACTTACCCATTTTGTGCGGACAGTCAATTTTTAACCATTTGCCCACACGTTTTAAAGTAGTCAATGGGGATCATTTTCTTGTTTGATAATTTTTAGAAAGTTTGCATTTCAAAAACCTTTTGTGAAATTTCAGTATTTTTTTATTTTTGTCTTTCTTGATAGAACTGCACTGATTTACTATTCCCAAACACGAAAAAAGACTACAGCTTTCACTTTTAAATATTTGACAAAGTATTTTATTCCATTCATGATTGATTTTCTAAAGCTCGTATTGATTCATATAAAACTAAATTTCAGTATTTATTAGCATTATTGTTGTTTATTTTCGAACTTTTATGCTCCTTCTTGAATGAACGTTTCTTTAGTTCTTCTCAAATATATAACATGTAGAACATGACGCGATGATTTTATAAAGCGAGGGTAGAAAAATATCCTAAAGGAAGGGAAATAGAAGCGGGGTTCATAACAACCCACATAGCACAGACACATCTCGGCCACGTAGCAAATACGTCGCACTGCGACGTCTGTAACGTCTCGGGCACGTCACGGCACATTCCAGAAACGTCCCAGAGATGTTCTGGCAACGTGGAATTGTCCGACTTCAGTTACGTCGCAATGCGACGTGTATGGTTCGTCGCAATGTGATGTTTTCGTCGCATTGTGACAGCCCAGAGACGTTCTGGAGACGTGGAATTGTCCAACTTCAGTTACGTCGCAATGCGACATGTATGGGTTGTGGCAATGTGACAGCCCAGAGACATTCTGGAGACGTGGAATTGTCCAACTTCAGTTACGTCACAATGCGACATGCATGGGTTGTCGCAATGCGACAGCGCAGAGACATTCTGGAGACGTGGAATTGTCCAACTTCAGTTACGTCACAATGCGACATGCATGGGTTGTCGCAATGCGACAGCCCAGAGACGTTCTGGAGATGTGGAATTGTCCAACTTCAGTTACGTCGCAATGCAACATGTATGGTTTGTCGCAGTGTGATGTTTTCATCCCAATGCGACAGCCCAGAGATGTTCTGGACACATTGAATTGTCCAACTTCAGTTACATGCACATTCATTGGGCTTGTGATATTGCTGAGGAAATGTGACAGCTCGCAGCTAAAAATTTCTGAAATCTTTTCTTATTTATTGGGAAAAAACAAAAATTTTGTATTTTTCATCAAGTAACATTCACATTAATTCTAAATGTTTGCTAAAATTGTATAGCTAACCATTCAAACAAAATATTTAAATTCCCACATAACACAAACAATTTGTACAAGTTAGTACACACTAACTTAAGAAGTACAAAAGAAAAAAAAACTCAGATTAGTTATTGCCAGAGGCGTGCAAAGGGGGGGAGGACACCTGTTGACAAAATATTTTTTAAACTAGGGATGAAAATAGGGATAAACAACATAAAGGGTAATGGGAAAGACATTTCTGATGGGGCCCCAAAATTTTTGTGCATGCCCCTGGTTGTTGAATACGAATAGTGATTGTTCAATTTAAAAAGTAGAAGGAGCATTCCACGGTATTTTTGACATCTATGTAGAGTCCGTAACATGACCTTTTTTGCCATAACTTTTTTATTTTCTGTTTGATTAGCATATTATTTTATTTTGATATTTTCCTACCAACACACCAGCTCAAATTAAAATAATTTGCAAATCAAACTGAAAATTAAAAAGTTATGGCAAAAAAAGGTCATGTTACAGACTGTACATAATGTCAAAAATACCTTGGAATGTCCCAGAAAATAATATAGCAAGAGAATATTGTTGCCTCAGAGTAACAGTAAGAAATCTAATCCCAGGAATAATACTAAGATATCCTACTGTTGCTCTGAGGTGACGATATATATATTTTAGTAGCATTTAGACCCAATAATAAAATATTAATGCAAAAATATTGTTAAATTCCCAATATTCACGGTTGATACAAAATCTCGGTTAAAATGAATATTTTCTTAGTTAAGTTGGTTTGAAACAATCATGGAACCAAGCAAAAATGTTTGGATTATGGACGTGTTCTTTATAGGAGAAAACTGGATAATGCACATGTAGTCTGGGACTATCTTGTGTTCCGCCCTCCCAAAAATTTATGTTTCAGGCCAGTGCTCACTTTAGCGAGTGTTCAGATAGGGTCCACTATATATAATCAGTGGTGCCCCCCTAGGGTATACTCCATATAGTACAACATATATCCTATACCCTCAAGCTTCAAAAATTTTCATATTATGCATATGATCGCATACACATATTGTGCATAATTGATTACTGGGAGTATACTCTCAGAAAAAATGATAGGACCATCACTGTACATAATTAAATTGAAAATCTTATGCACAATAGGTGCATTCAAATGAAAGTTTAGGCTAAAACAAACAAAAATTTTTGACCCCTCCTCTGAAAACTTTTGCTGATGAACGCCATTTTTTTGTCGAAATTATACATCATTTTGTACGACTAAAAAGTCAACCATACGTTAAATATTTTTGTATGGAGCATTAAGCCCTTATACCTGTTGTATGTGGACATTTCTCGGAACTTTCTATGTGTCAATGCGGATTATCACTTGTTCCTCCACTGTTTAGCATCCTTCTTTTCAAAAAATGGAAAATCTTAATAACTAACAGATACGTTCATAACGTAATAATGAATAGTAGTAATTCATTTTTTTAAGACAACACTCATTTGTTTTTTTCACTATTTCACTTATTTATGCAACAGTTATAAATAACAGCTAATCGAACAAATTGTGGAGTTTCTGGCATTTCACATTAACTAAGCTCAACTGTACAGTAAACTCCCGATTATATGAGGAGTTAAGAGGCACAAGTGTAGTGGATATCAAAAATCGCGGCCAAACCGCTAAAAGGCTATAGAGAGGGACAACCAAAGGTAAAAAATATTCTTGCTGACAAACATGGCTTTATTGATACATAGTACAGTGAAACCTCCGAATAGCGGACAGTCAAGGGACAAGAAGTTTTGTCCGTTATTGGGAGGTGTCCGCTATTAGGAGGAACTACTTAATTTACTTTTTTCAAAATGGGCTGTTGTTCCCTTTGTAGAACACAATCGAAATGATTGCGAAAGGTTTACTACATTTTACGTCAAGAGTAATTAATCTGTTTTTTCTTAATAAACGTATACTGACAGCACACACTTGTCTTAAAAAGCATTTAATCAATTAAAGTAATCAGTTAAAACAGTTTGACATCTCTTTTTTGCATTACAAGCCTGTTTCTCAACATAAATATTTAAATCATTTACCTTAGCAAGTCTTTCAGTGTCCCCTTTGCTCAGGAAAGTTTTTCAATTCTTTACTGTATTTCAGTGCTTCCAAAAATTCTCTACTTTATATGGCTAATTTATTTTATCTGGAGTATCACTATTGCATTATTGACAGTTGGCAATATGACCTTGAATATGGGCAAATCTTTTTCATGTCTAAAAATTAAATAACCCAACGAAACCACGGCGCCATAAAGCCGACTACTACCGGCGCCGGTCTGTTCAATTGCATCTCCCGAGAGCCCCAGTTAGAAAAACACCCAGTTTCCCCTTTTTTATCTTAACTTTTGAATAGTTATTGTGTACAAAAATCATTAAAATCTTAAGAAAAACGTACGTTAATTGTTACACTGACATCAGTTTTCACTTATCTGCTTCAATACTCTTAAAACTAGCCGTAACAAAATTATGACTTTTTTTTTCTGTTTCATTTTTTGCTGCTTGCAAAAAGTACCATGTCTTTTAGTTCTTTTTTTTTCTGCCCCCAACTTTTAAGCCCCAATCGCTGTTTCTGCCCATTACCACCCTTTTAATTCCAAGAAACAGTGATAAGGAAATGATGGTGAGGGGGGGGGGGGGAATTCAGTTGTGGAGGATGAAAAGCTTAGTAAGGCAAGCAGTTACTAAGATGTTCTGTGAAAAGAAAAAATAACCGGAAGTGCTACGATCGCAAGTGAAACTTTTTGTGAAATAACTGTCCGTTATTCGGAGTGTCCGTTATTCAGAGTGAATTACATGGAATGGCCTATATTGAGGGACTGGGACTTGCAAAAATGTTCGTTAATTAGAGGTGTCCGTTATTCGGGAGTGTCCAAAATCTTGAAAGTACATGCATATTTTATTTAAAATCACAACAAATAAGAAAGGTAGACTGAATAAAATAAGTCTTATAAATGAGCAAAATGTTTATTAAGTACAGTAAATATTAAACATGAAATTAATTCAAAGCTACTTTTTTGAGCAATAATTTTACTATTTTGAATCTTTAATTTGAAAAGTTAATGCCGTTCACAATAGACAAATTGGGGAAACCTCAACTGTTTTAAAAATATGGTTTAAATCTTTATTTTTCTGAATGAAAATAACTTTTTGGATTACGTAATCTTGCGTGAGCCTGATTATTTTTAAAGTTATGTACAATTTTGTGCAATTATTAGGACTTCACACATCTTATATGTCAGTCATTACACTGAAATTATCTCGAGTAACTTGAAGATTTTTTAAAACTATATTTCACACAATCATATAAGCTTTTTTTAAACAGAGATACATGAAAATAAGAGAATTTTAAAGATATTAGGGTTTATTTTAAATTTAATATCTGCAAGTCAGCATGACTTGGTAGAGGATCTAGCAATAGATGGAATCACAGCACAATACAAAGATATACATCAATACTATTCATACTTACTTAGTCTGCATTCATGACATTTATAATGAATGCTTTATCATTCTAAGTTTATTGTACCAACTATAATTAGTTAACTGCTGACAAAAGGAATGGGATTGCTTAAGAAGACAGAAAAAGATACAACGGCAGAGAGAGTAAGAAAATACACTACTACCCTCTTTCGCTATCCATTTCTGAATTGAATTGTATTGCGCAGAAAAGTTAATATTTAATGTGTGCTGAAATACTGAAGACTAAGCAAATACACATTGGAGAGTAATTGTTTTCATCATACGTTATGCAAATAAAGTAATGAATATAAAATTTAACATAACTCATTCTATTCACACATAATTCTATTAGCTAACTTTTTTATGGATCGAAGTCGATCCATCACCTACTAAAACTCAAAATTTTTAAATCAAATGTTTGATGAGAAGCTTAACCGCTTAAGTTTAAAATAAACCAGCACACGTGTGACAACATTAAAACACAAGGCATAGAAAAAAATAATATCCTTCCATAACAAAGCTATAAATTCGGATTTTTTAAGTATTATTCAAAATTTTTTTTTTTGCACTCAATAAGAGAATAGTACAATTAGTTTACGAACTTTCTCGTTTAATCAGTAATCATAGCGGAAAACCACAGAAAAACAAACACATTGGAATATTGGAATCAATCAGTTAAAAAATTTACAGTCACAGTTAATCAGCACTCGCTAGCAATGTTTTTCATTTTGCGCATGCGTGTACTAGTTCCGAGAGCGGGGGAAACGTCTCAAGCATGTCGCATCAAGATGTTGCAGCTACGTTTGCTTGTAACATCGCAGCGACGTACTGTTAATAGCATAGACTAATAATAACAGTAGACCGAGCTATGGCAACCCTTTTGCTGCTCATAAACCAAACCATGTGACTGGTGGATATCCTAGCAACAGCGGGCGTTAATAGTAGCAGACGACCAACGCCAACGCGAAATAAAATAAATAGAATTGATGGAACACGGAAGAATGATCTTTTATGGAGTCCGATTTGTAAATTTGTTATTCTAAGTTGTAAATATTTTGTTAATATAGTGAGTTTTTCGTTTAGATAGTATTGTGCATTTTCTTTAGTCAATTTCAATAACTCTCTAAGCAATAAAAGATGCAAGCGATCAAGAAGAATCAGCAAACGGTAAGATTTTTACCTACAGTTTCAATTCAAGATACCGATTAGTACATTTTTGCGTTAACGCAAAACGTTTACGCCATTTCGTTCACGCCAACGCTGACAGCTCCAAATGAAATAAAAGTTACCGAAAACTGATCAAAAACTATTACTAATGTCAAAATAATGCATAACTAAAAGAAAAGAAAAACAGTTCAATCTCTGCACCTGGAAGTTTTTTTTAATGAAAACACATCGTCTTAAAATACATGTCGAGTGCCAAACTATAGATAATGCTGCCATCTAGCAACCATGCTGCCAAAGTCTTCGCCAAGCCCTTCCACTAGTCACATGATACATCTATGAACCAATTTTCTTTATCAGCAAGAATGAGAAAGCTCGGTCTACTCTTATTATTAGTCTATGGTTAATAGCGCAGTGTGATGTGACGTGAATGGGACATTGCGACGTCGCTGGAACATCGCTCAGACGAAGTGTGCTATATGGGAAGAAGCACAATGCGCTCAGTTCATATAGGGACTCTACTTGGAACCAGTTTCAAAACTAGACCACGTCTTTAACAGAGGGGGAATTGGTAGCAGTCATTCCACGCCCTTTAGTTCAATGGAGTGGTAATATTGGAGTTTGAAATCTGCGTGGAAGAATATATTTTTTACTTCTGTATTTTAAGAATATGTGTGTATATGAACCCAGAAGAGTCATTTTAAACAAGGAATCAATTATAAAATCATGAGCTTCTTTTCAGTACTATATAAAAATGAAAAGGAAAGAATCCAGAACTTTTTCAGTAAAACCATAAGATTACTGGAAGCAGAGTGTAACGTAAGCAAAAATGAAATCTGAAGTGCATCACGGCTTAGCGAACAAAAACAGCACTGCCCAGACAACCACAAATGTCTCTTAGACATCCAAAAAGGTCCATGACATATCCAAATATCCATTGGATTTGCCATACAGCTGATGGATATCCATATCTGGTTATGTCTATGGATATGGATTTCTGGTATATCTTCAAGACATCCAAACGGTTACATGTTTTGGATGTGGATATTCGGATAGCTTATGGATATCCAGGTTTTGGATATGGATTTTCGCAAGTCGTCTAGCTATCCAGATTTCTACATGTTTTAGATATAGATATTTGGATAGCTTGTGGATGGCTGTTCAATAACCTGAATGTTTAAAAAAATATCCATCTAAGTCTCATTTATGGATATCTGCTAGATATTTGACTTTTGGATATTACTTGATTTGTTCATATTCAGGTCTCTGTGGCAAAATTCTTTTAATTTAAAGTTTTGTTGATTTGAGGTGAGTTTTTTTTAAATTCATTTCCTTTTAAAATGTGGTTAACTGAGAAAACTAACACTTCTTCTTCTAAACTTCATTGTTTATCAACAAAATCGCGATCGCGATACGGCGTGAGTTCGGTGGTAACAATTTTGTACTGGATACTTTTCTTTGCTGTAACTACATTAATTAATATAGCTATTTTCTTTTCTCAGATAAGTGTTTCAGATGCTGCTGATTTTGTGTTTTTCACATTTTAGAACATTTGTTGGTCAGCAAAAGTTAAGTGTTTGTATGTTACCTACCGCTTTTCCGTTTGATTTGAATGTCGGCCATTGCTACTTTGTTTGCTGTTTTAAAAATTTAGTGGAGTATTAAACTGTTTTGAAGTTTTTCTTTTCTTTATTGGTATGTTTCTTTGTTTCTGGTAAATGTATTTTTTTTTATACTCAATGATAATTTTTTCACTAATGAGGAGTTAAGTTCACAGGTACCCTAACTTTGATTTCTGTTCGTGTATGTTCGATCTGCATTTCTTCCACAATGTTAACTTTTCATTTTTTTAAATATAAAAATCTATCTTGCAAGTAGGCTAGGTATTAACTTAGATTTCTTTGCATGTGTTGTGTTACTTTGCTGAAAGAATTAAAACTCTAAAGTTGTTTTGTGGAAATGTTTAAGGCTTATTTTCTAGAAATTTTTATGTTCATGAATGTTCAGTTTAACCATTCGATTTAAGCATGCATTCCCCCAAAACATCTATCCAGTTTGTTAATTTTTACAATTGCCCATTGCTTGAATATGTGTTTGCATTATAAAGATAAAGATTGCATTTTAGTCTTTCCCCTTGTTGTCGGATGGCACAAAAAGGCCCAATGCTGGGTTTATTATTTGCATTCATGTTTTAGCACCTCATCTTTTACATTAGCAAGATGAGCACTACTATTAATATTATTTCTCCCTAAAAGCTATGAAATCTCATATGCTGGAATTTTGGTTTTACCAATGTATTAAAAGTGTCTCACTTACTCCTCCATAATAATAAGCATTTTTTGGCATGATTTTTTTTTCAATTTCCCGATTGTTTTATTTAAATTCAAATGGTATTATATTTGCTTGAAAACTCAGCCCACTGTTGACTAAAAAGTGGTTTTGTTTAAAAATGCCAGGTTAATGAGAGTGCATATGTAAAGTTTTTCTCTCAGGTGTTTTCGTCCTGCCAGAATGCAGATGAGTTTTCTGGATTTGACGGGGTTATTAAGTATCAAGTTTTTGGAAAATCTAACATATTAAAATTAGCGTAATGTTTTATAAGTCTCTGAATGCTGTAAATTTTGCAACAATTAAATATGAATCCAAGTTAGCCAACTATTACTCATAAAAGTTTGGTTTCAAAATTCACATTGTATGTATTTGATGTGTAGGTTTCACTAGTGCCGTACCAAGTAGCTCTTAGTTCGAGTTCAGAGCATCAACCTTGTTGACATACACTTTACCGAGCACTTAGAGTGACACTAAATACGCATAATACAATATACAAATTATTCTTTTGCAAATATTTAATTATTTTATAGTATGAAAGAGAAAATAGAGAATGAGAAACATCCGGAGAGGAACATTTTACCGCGACTACCTAATAAAATTGATGTAGTTTCTTTTTTATGTTCCTTCTCTGTCAAGCCAGTTTTTTTTTATTTTTTTTATTGCAGTATCCTGTGTTTGTCAAGTATGTAAATATATAATTCATAAATTGTTATGAAAAACAAGATAGCAAATATTTATTTCTTTATTTTAGCAGAGAAGAAAAAAACCAAGCGGAAAAATTACTGAGAAAAACATTCAGGAGGAACTATTTAAATTAATGTAGTTTCTCTTTTATGTTTGTTCTCTGTGTTTTCGACATCTTTTAAAATTATATCCTTTAACACTCAAACATATAAGGTAAGTATATCTTATAATTTAATAATTCCAAATGTGAAAACACATGCTTTATGCAGCATCAGTCCATTATTTTTGCAATTTTCTCATTTTTTGAATTAAAAAGTTTTCTTGGCTGTTTTTCAGAACAAAAATTAGAAAAGGGAGATGTTTAATTCAAATATTTTGGAACAGTTTGGACTTTTTGTTACTGTAATTGAAATTCTAAATTTTTGCATTAAATTCTAAGTATTTTTTTCTGCTGTAATATGTATTAACAAAGTTCCAGATGTTGCATTGGCATTGCCAAAATAAGTATTTTTATAAATTGGTTTTCTCCCAGTATTAATCAAAATTAGGGCAACAGGTTCTGCCATGAAAGTTGTGGTTAAAAATTAGTTGCGGCACATCAAAACCTGACTAGATAAAATTAAATAAATAATAATAATAAACCTGAATTTTTGACATCTTGAATTAAAATTAAGCTTTTTGCAACCATGAGTGTGCATGTACTGGTGCGTGTGTTTTTGTGTATGTGTATTTGTAAAGATATGTGAATGTTTGAAGGCATGTGTGTGCGTAAAGACGTGTGTATGTTTGAAGGTGCGTGTGTAGATACAGAAGCAACCGCACAGTAGGAGCGGATTCTGGTGGTCAGTGCTGCTGGTTTAGACCATGCTTGCTGGAGAAGCAGGACCTGAGCCAGTCAACGATGGTACTTGTTTCGGACAAAACATTGATAGAGGGCGCTGAAGTCAACTAGCGCGTAAGAGAGACTATAAACTTTCAGTCATGTGTTCTCGGATGTCTGTGTAAGCACGCTGAGACCGCTTGGTCTTCATATAAATCGAATCATGTAGTCTTAAATCTCCAATTAAACTCGAAAGAAATTAAATTCGTGTAATCAATCTCGAAATCCATTCGATGTGCCAAATACTTCCTTTCCAGGCCGGTACAGGATGTCTCAAACGGGAATAAATTCAGGTAAGCGCAAATCTTGATTCAATCTCATACCAATCAGTTGCTTTGATCTGAATAATTCTTTAATTCGAATCTTACATAAATCCCAGTACAGATTGTGGTCCGTCGCAGTCCGGAGAGCTTTCGAGGGTAATTAAGCTAATTAAAAAGTAGAAATAAATCAAAAAATTGCGAAAATCTAATTCATTTCGTTTTGATTTCGTTGTGCGTTGCGGATTCATCTGGTTTTCCCCCCTCATGGCCCCTGGCGCCATGTGTTATGTTTCACAGTCTGACTAGGATTCTTAGCGTTGTTTATGGTTTTTTCATTCATGAGTAGTGAGTGGCGAAACTTAAAATTCTTTCCTTGCGGAATATTTTTTCTTTCATTTGGTGTTGAAAAGTTAGATATTGCAACAGTAAGATTCTGAGCATTAATATGCCGAAATCAAAGAAGCAAAATCAGAGTGAAGCGGTGTCTAAATTCACATTTCTGTCGAAAGAATGTATTAGATACTGTGATAAAGTCGGAACTTTAATTTCGGAAAATGAAAACATTGCATTTCTAACGGGCATAAAAACAAAATTGGATAATTTAGCAGGGGGTTTGGAATCAGCATTCCTTTTAATTGAAGATAATGAGGAGTTTTATGATAAATACATTCAAACGTCAGATCAAGTGCTTGAAGCATTAGCTAAAATCGAAATCTTTGTATCACAGAACTCGGGATCCGCTGATCAGAAGGTAAGAAATGATCCGGAAGCAAAAACTCTTAAACTCCCGAAAATGACTTTGATGAATTTTTATGGAGATACAGAGGATTGGATTAGTTTTAGAGAAATATTTAAATCGGCTATTCTTGACAACAGTCAGTTAACAGACTTAGAAAAATTACAATATCTCCAGACAGCTGTTCGTGGAAGTGCAGCCAAATTAATTCGTGGCTTTTCCCTCCAAGGAGAGAACTTAAAAAACTGTTGGGATATTTTATGTCAGAGATTTGAAAACAAACGCATTTTAGCCTTAGCTCAAATAAATAACTTGTTTTTGTCTAAAATAACAAAGGTTGATAATTCGAAAGGTCTACTGGAGTTGTTAGATAGATGCAATGAAGCAGTCAGAAATCTAAAAACATTAGGTTTGGAGTCTAACGCTCTAAGTGACTTAATGATAATTCGATTCATGCTTTCCAAATTGGATGAGTTGGTTAGACAAAGATGGGAATTGACTTTAGATAATCACAGTATACCAAGTCTAGAGAGTTTTAAGTCGTTTATGGAAAAGGAAGCGCGAAGTCTGGAAAACAAAAGGGAAAGTCGAAATGATAGTAGCATTTCAAACCGTAAACCCATGGATAATCGGGAAAATAAAATGGGCAATTCAAATCGATTCCGTAAGCCTGTTGTAAATAGTACAATTGTAGAGAAAGGAAATATCTGTGTTGTGTGCAAACAAAATCATAAGTTATTCAAATGTCCAAAATTCAATAATATGCCCCTTGAGGATAGGTGGGGTGTCGTGCAAACTCACAAGTTGTGCGAAAATTGTTTGAGGGATAATCACAGTCAATCGGAGTGCAAACTTTCATACACATGTAAATGTTGCGCTTTGCGCCATCATACTTTGTTGCATAGGTATACTGTGGCTCCAGAGCCTGTCCATTCGGTATCAGCAGTGTCTAATAATGCGGGGCAAAACTCAATGTGTGTACTTTTGTCAACAGCATTAGTTAATGTGAAGGGTAGTTCGGGAGAGGTAATTCAGTGTAAATTATTGATTGATAATGCATCGCAAAATTCGTTAATCACTCGAAAATGTGCGGAACGCTTACAATTAAATTTTCAGAACACATCTCATCAGTTGATAGGGATTAATGGCCTTATGGCTGAAACTTCTCTTCATTCGACTACCTTTGAATTCTCCGCACACTTTTCTAAAAAATTTCTGAAAATTAATGCTTTCGTAGTAAATCAAATAACCTCACCTCTTCCGAATTTCCGTTTGAGAAAACATTCTTGGCCTCACCTGGAAGGGATTCAGTTGGCTGATCCCACATTCTATGACACATCAGAGATTGACATTTTGCTAGGGGCTGAGCTAGCCACACGTCTTATCATTGGCCCTCCTCTTCGAGGTCAGCACGGAACACCAGATGCCTTGCCAACAGAAATAGGGTATGTGCTGGCAGGCAAAGTCGGACATTGCCACAGTGATCGGAAATCTGTGTCCCACCTTACTGTGTCATTAAATGAGACTTTACAAAAATTCTGGACCGTGGAGTCTGTGCCCATCCAAGAAATTCAAACTGAAGATGATGAACTCGCGGAAACATTGTTTAAAAAATCCGTTAAAAGAGATGAAAATGGAAGATATATTGTAAAGCTCCCCATAAAAGTAAATTCGAATCTAGGAGAAAGCAAAACCCAAGCGCATCAAAGGTTTCATCTCCTAGAAAAGAAACTCGATAGAAATCCCGCGTTAAAGGAACAATATGTCACATTCATGAAGGAGTATGAGAAACTTAACCATATGAGTGTCGTAAAATCTGAAGATGTCCATAAAATCCCTCACTATTATTTGCCTCACCATGGTGTGGTTAATGAAAATAGCACCACCACGAAATTACGCGTAGTGTTCGATGCCTCAGCTAGAACCTCTAATCAACATTCTCTAAATGACATTCTTCTTACTGGACCTAAACTTCAGACTCACATATTTTGCAATTTGATAACATTTCGTTCCTATCCCGTTGCTTTTGTGGCTGACATCGCCAAAATGTATCGTCAGATTCGTATTGCTGAGGAAGATCAAGATTATCAAAGAATAGTGTGGAGGAATAATCAAGATGAACCTCTAAAAATATTTCGTCTTAACACAGTGACATACGGTACGTCAGCAGCGCCATTCTTAGCTCTACGTACCCTCCATCAACTATGTGACGATGAAAAGGAAAATTTTCCAATTGCGTCAGAATTATCGCGTACTCATTTTTATGTCGACGACTTATTGTGCGGTGCTGCATCTGTTGGAGAAGCAAGATCCATAATACCCGAAATGATAAAATTCATGGAAAGTGGGGGTTTCCCTCTGCGCAAATGGTCATGCAATTACCCGGAGGTAATAGAGAATCTTCCTGATCACATGAGAGCTTCTACCGATACCCATTCCTTTCAAAATGACGTAAATCAGAAAGTCTTGGGTCTTGAATGGAATGGAACTAAAGACAGTCTTCGGGTTCGGGCAGTCCTTACAGAACATGTAAATTCTAAGCGTCAATTACTCTCCGTTATTGCTAAAACATACGATCCACTTGGTCTTATCGCACCTGCCACCATTAAACTGAAAATAATGTTGCAAGAGATTTGGAAAACTAAAATAGGTTGGGATGATTCTTTACCTCATTATCTGCTCGAAGAATGGCAAATCTTTCAGTCTCAAAGTTTCGTCTTACAGGATATCTCTGCACCTAGGTATTTGCAATGCGCTAAAGCCACAACAATTGAGCTACATGGTTTCTCCGATGCTTCCACAAAGGCGTACGCAGCAGTGGTTTACATCCGTGCTATTTCTGAGACTGTGCGCGTATCTTTCGTGGCAGCAAAAACGCGAGTTGCACCAGTCCAGACATTGACTTTACCCCGTCTGGAGTTATGTGGAGCATTATTGCTCGCAGAACTGGTGAACACTATCAAAAAAACACTGTCACTCAGTAATGAGAAAACCTTTTTATGGTGTGACTCAACCATCACTTTAAGTTGGATAGCCAATCCACCCTCAAGCGGAAACCAATTTGTTCGTCATCGAGTTACAAAGATTTTATCCATGTCAAATGTTAAGTCCTGGAATTTCATTCCTTCCCGGGAGAACCCAGCCGACTGTGCAAGCAGGGGACTCTTTCCTAACCAATTGAAAGATCATAAGACTTGGCTTACGGGACCAACCTGGCTCCAAAATGCTTCAAATTGGGCAAGTCCGTCTACAATTCCAGATGTTGTTCGGAACGATTCACATATTGAGGAGGATCTTTTCCTGGCAACCACCGCATCTGAAGAGCAGAGCCTTCTTAAAAGATATTCTTCTTATAAGAAAACAATTAGGGTTATTGGGTGGATTTTACGTTATTTCTACAATCTGAAGCACAAGGAAAGACTTTCAGGGACATTGACTGTTCCGGAGCTAGATCGGTCTTTGAAGTGCATTCTTCTACAAATTCAACAGGAGACTTTCAATACGGAGATTAACTGCCTGAGAAAAAAACGGGCTATTCCCACTTCAAGTCGACTTTTGAGATTAAATGTCTTCTTAGATGCCGAGGGACTTCTTCGAGTTGGTGGTCGCCTGTCAAAGCATCCTACTCTGCCGTATGACCATAAGTACCCTATTATTCTTCCAAAGCAACATCACTTCACAAAATTAGTTGTTGAGCACTTTCATGAAGTCAGTTTGCATGGAGGAACTGAAATGGTTTTATCCTTAATTCGTCAACAATTCTGGATAATAGATGGAAGATCAACAGTTAAAGAATTCCTTCGTATGTGTATAAGATGTTTCCGGTATTCTGCTAGACCGCCCACTCAACTAATGGGCGATTTACCCGCATCTAGAATTACACCTTCAAGGGCGTTCGAAAACACTGGAGTTGACTTCGCTGGGCCAATTATAACAAAATGTCAGCATATTCGCAAGGCGAGCGAATTCAAATCATATATATGCCTTTTTGTGTGCTTCAGCACCAAAGCCGTTCATTTAGAGTTAGTCTCCAGCTTGTCTGCTCAGGCATTTTTAGCAGCTTTTCGAAGGTTTGTGGCACGTCGGGGTCTACCAACTCATATGCATTCGGACAACGGGAAGAACTTCGTAGGTGCGGCGTCGTACCTAAAAGAACTCGTAAGAATGGTCAAAGACCCAATTGTGCAAGACTATTGTGCTTCGAGAAACGTGACGTGGCACTTCATTCCACCGTACGCGCCTAACTTCGGGGGACTATGGGAGTCTTCCATCAAGTTAGCAAAGCGTCATCTGGTAAAAATCACTCGAGGAGCGCTTCTAAATTTCGAGGAGCTAAGTACTCTCCTCTGCCAGATAGAGGCATGTCTAAATTCACGCCCACTGACGTCTCTATCTACCAACGTTAACGATTTCCAAGCGCTTACCCCTGGTCATTTTTTGATCGGGTCACCTCTATTGGAAATCCCAGAATCTGACTCCGCTAATAATCATCTTAGTTTTTATTCCAGATGGAGGTTGTTATTACAGCTAAAAGAGCAGTTCTGGAGAAGGTGGTCCAAGGATTATTTGCAGTCACTTCAACCCAGGACTCGGTGGACCAGAGCAGGGCGTCAACTGCAACTGGGACAAATGGTCTTGGTAGAAGACAAAGCTTCACCCCAAGGATTCATCCTAGGTCGAATCGCCAGAATATTTCCAGGGAAGGATGACATCACCCGAGTGGTCAGCATCCGAACCGCCACAGGAGAGGTCACCAGAGCTGTAGGACGTATACGACTGCTGCCGATTAGTGACTGTGCCCCCCCGGAAGATGTTTCGGACAAAACATTGATAGAGGGCGCTGAAGTCAACTAGCGCGTAAGAGAGACTATAAACTTTCAGTCATGTGTTCTCGGATGTCTGTGTAAGCACGCTGAGACCGCTTGGTCTTCATATAAATCGAATCATGTAGTCTTAAATCTCCAATTAAACTCGAAAGAAATTAAATTCGTGTAATCAATCTCGAAATCCATTCGATGTGCCAAATACTTCCTTTCCAGGCCGGTACAGGATGTCTCAAACGGGAATAAATTCAGGTAAGCGCAAATCTTGATTCAATCTCATACCAATCAGTTGCTTTGATCTGAATAATTCTTTAATTCGAATCTTACATAAATCCCAGTACAGTACTCACGAGGCTCCTTTTCAAAAATCAAAGGACTAACATCATTCACCGGTGAAGTGAAAACAAGAAGCAATTCCTGATTGCTGAAAACGAACATAGATGTTTTGTCCCTGTCAAATTTTCATGCAATTGTGATGTTTTGTTTGTATGCATTTTTTTAAATGATAGTCAATAAAAACATTATACAGTAATTTTGATGACATTAAAGCTTTTTTCACTACGTAGAATTTAGTTAAAAAAAGTAGAGATTGCTGTGTGTAACTCATGTAAAGGGGAAGGAGCATATAAAGGTAGGTCATTTTGCCCAGGAATATCAAAATTTTATTAAAGTTCAGTTTTCAGATTTGAAATTCTACATCTTTTAAGAGATATGAAACAAAATAAATATTTTCATATTTGTCTATTATTTTTTTCAGATTATACATGCATTAATCACAATGCATCATAATATTTTAGTGTTATAGTTAATTCTTTTTGAACACTTATCAAATAAACTAAACTTTATTAAGTATTATGCTTTATTAAGTATAAAACTTCCAAAAAGAAAATGATACTTTAAAATTCAGAAAACTAGAATTTGCAGACTAAGATTAAATTTAATTCATTTTTTAGAGGAAATAGGAACCGTTTTGCAGAAAGGAGGGGGAAATACAGTCGAGCCCGCCTATTAGAATATCGGTTAACTGTATATCCTGCTTAATGTAATACATTTTCAATGTACAGAACCATTTATGTCTATTTTAATTCTGTTTAATAGAATATCCGGCATATTAGAGTAATTTTTGTGGAAGACTGGCTATTCCATTAGGCGAGCTTGACTGTATTTGGAAAAAATCGTAACACTGTGCAATAAAACATTTTATAGTGCAAAAGTGATAAGAACTCATCCTTTGAGGATCATCAAGTCAATAGAACAAGCCTGTAAATAGAATGTTATTTTTATTAAAATTTTTGTGGCATATACTTTAAATCTATAGACAAACTTACATGTTTTAAGATTTTTTTTTATCAGCAAATAAGTTATTTACAAATATTAACACTTTTATTCATAAGTATCAGGAACAGATCTTACTCATGGTGCCAAATAAGTTACTTAAAGTATTAAAGCTTTCGCACTTAACTACAGTTATTAACATTTTTCCGAATTATTATTAGCAGAGATGCTAAATTTAGGTGATTTATTCATCGACACCAAA
Source organism: Uloborus diversus (assembly GCF_026930045.1). Classification (NCBI taxonomy): domain Eukaryota; kingdom Metazoa; phylum Arthropoda; class Arachnida; order Araneae; family Uloboridae; genus Uloborus; species Uloborus diversus. The sequence continues at coordinate 46,173,642 of NC_072735.1, forward strand.
GAGTTGCTACTTTTTAACTTGTAAAATTGGTTAAAGCAAATTACTTGGAAAGTCTATGCGAAAAAGTAAAAACTCCTTTTATAGGTACCCACAGGATGAAAACTCATCCTTTGATGATTATTGAAAAATGAAAAGTCTGTAAATAACTTAAGAATCTAGACTTCATTTATTACTAAATTTTGTGGAATATATTTTAAAGCTGTAAACAGATTACAGGTTTAAAAATTACAATTTTTCATATCAATAAATTAATTTATTTGCAAATATAACACTTATATTCATGACAATCGGTGAAAAAAATCTAGAACAGTATGCAAAAAAAAATATTTTATAGGTAGGTATAGAATGAAAATTCCTCCTTTGAAGATTGAAAAAAAAAGAAGAAAAGTTTATAAATGACTTTTATGACTGAAGACTTTATTTAAAACTTATTACTAATATTTCTGAAACATATTTTAAAGCTGTAGACAAGTTTACAGGTTTCAAAATCACAATTTTTGTGTATCAATAAATAAGTTATTTGCAAATATAACACTTTAATTCATATTTATCAGTAAAAAGGATCGTCACTGCATTGAGAAAGCAAATTTAAGATATTTTCCAAATAACTTATTTTTTAATACACAAAAAATTGCGTGTTTTAAACCTGTAAATTTGTTTCCAGCTTTAAAATATATTTAAAAACATGAAGTCTATAAAACATCGATTCTAATATCTCCTATACATCTATATGATCAAAAATCCATATCTATAAGCAGTTATAAAGACATCCAAAAGCTTTCTGGACATTACATCCTATGAATAGGAAAGACATATCCTCTACATGTGCATGAGCTATCCAGAATATCCCCTTCATATCTCTAAGATCGCCGCAGAACGTCTGGATATTTTGGATGTCACTGGAAGTTAAAAATTTTCAACCTTTCGACCACTGGTGGATATTCAATTAGACATTCGGACATCCCATGCACATGTTTTGTATTTGGCTCATATCCAGTTCTATGGCTAGTGGATCTCTTGTAGATAACTTTGAAAGATAGGTGGTTGTCTGGGTGGCTCCAACATTGTAAAGAGATTGCTATAACTTTATTAATAACATGGTAAATTGAAGTAGTCCAAGATTGCGCCAAATAGGGGGCAGGAGATATTAATACCCCCTTCCTTCCGTGCGAAAAACATAAATAAGTTATTAAAGTTCGACATCAGGCAATTTTGGCCCGTTTAATATCTGAAGGATATTAGACTTCCTATTTCAGCAAAAAAGTCCTAAATCACTCGCTTACAATTATTTTTGGAGGTCGATTTCAGCAAATATCATATATTATTTTAAGAACAAAATCTTTTTAAGCGATCACGAATTGCTTACTGTTTTCCAGGGGGCCCATCTAGAGCGCAGATTGCGTCATTAAAATTTTTAGGTGGGGTGTTTTGAGGGTTTTTAGGAGGTTCGCCCTTTTTTTAAGGGGAACACCCCTGATGTGTTTTCACTTGACCGTTAATAACGCTCGCGTCTGCGTTATTTGATTTTTGCTTCCCGGTCCTATGCGAGCACCGCCGTCGATTGGCCACTCCAGGTGCTGCTCCTTCAGTCCTGGACCTCTACCAGTAGCAGTCTTGCACTACATGCCTACACACATAAACACTCTTATACTACATGCCTACACACACACACACACAACACACACACACGTAAACGCCTAGGCGGAAGGGCAGGCTTTAGTTCTTTATTATTTTTTTTCTTTGCTTCTGCGGGTACGTAGATTCGGGCTTTTACCTTTTATTAAACTGCGGGGATTTCCTTTCTTGTAAACTTCTTATTTAGAATCATGTCTGGAGCTTAAAAAGTATTCATATTTAAATGCCAAACTGATTCATTATTATCTCTATTTCTGTGATCATGCGACATGAAAACGGCATGGGAAAGCTAATAAATGAACTGAACTGCGATGCCGCTGGTGAAAAACGAACTGTTTTTGTTGATTATATTCTGGAAATTCCGAGAAAAAGTAGATGACGTCTTTGAAATCCGGTTTTGTAAAAACCTGGCCCTTCAACAATGTTTTAAAAACCTATGCATTTCGTTTCAAAATCAGTGTGTTCCCTTGCTTTTTAATAGAGTGCAATTCGATTACGAAGTCCTTTGTCACGTGGTCTGATTGAACACAAGAGGAAAACAGATTCGAAAGCTCCTTCGTTTCTCCACAAAAAAAAAAAAAAAAAAAAAAAAAAAAAATTTGTAAATTGAATATTTAAAATGCTTTATCGAAAAAATGAACTCATAACGCTTTTTCGATCATCAGCATATGCCGCTATATAATATTCTCGCCAGGGTCCCAGAAAAGACATTGTAAGAAAACGGAGCATTTATAACTCTTTCGCATCCCTTTTATGGTCTAGTTTTAAACCACAGAAAAGAATAATGGCCAAAATTGACCCCAAAATAGCTTTTTTAAACTAAAAGAATGCAAAGGAAATCTTAAGTTTAAGAAAGAATAAAACAATTTGTTCGACACTGATTTATTTTCACCTCAAATTGATTAATTTTGTTTATAAATACTATGGAAATTTGTAATATAAAATTCATAGTGATCAGAAATGTTATATAATATTAGATATGATTTCTCAAATGCTTTTCATTCAACATATTTTACCTTGGAAAATCCGTAGAAACCTGCCCTAGCAACGAAAATTTTGAAGGAATTTCGGTGGTGGCGCTGAAAGCAATGATGTCAGAAGGTCAATATTCACGTTTATGATTGTTTTGTTGATGTCGTTTTCTTCAGTATTTCAAGAAATAAACAAAGAGAAATAACCGAAGTGAAAATGTAAACGTCAGAATGAGTGAGTGTGAGCGATGTTTTTTCAATGCTGAATTTTGATATTATAAATCGATGTATTGATCTGAAAGAATAATGTTGATATCCGTAATAAAATTTCGTCAGTGGAGGTCATCATAAATGTCTCTCCTCTCAGCTGTTTGGATTATCCATGTTGGCACATCCGCAATGACAGTGTTTTTATTATTTGGTATTTCTTTAATGGATATAAAGTATTGATAATTTAATAATATCTTTGATTTTTGGTTCATTCGGAGACTTTTCTATAATTTTTAGGTATTACTTTTACTGTTTACAAGTTTTATTTTTCTTTTTGACCTATTTTAGTGTTGAAACGGTCTGATTATTTTTTGTTAGATCATGTACTCGAGAGTGACAGTAAAAACTTTTTGTTATTGAGTTTCTATGCTTTAAAGAATTGTATTTCCCTTTTCAATTTCGCAAACGTGGCATATTTTAAATTGTTTTAATTTTCTTTACTTAATCATTTAATCGACCGTGTTCGCTTTGTATCTCATTTTTTGTTTCTCGTAATTATCTGAAAATGCTTTGTGAGTTTTTCAGGCTGTAATATGTATTGAAAACTCTGAGTTTGACTTTTGTCTTCGCTTAAATAAGGTTTTCCCCAACTTCTTTCATCTCACCAGGAATTTCCTCAAGGTCAATAACTTGACTGCAGTTCATTACATCTTAAATATGTCATAAGAACAATTAGCAATCTTCCTTTACAGTTTTTAATGCTATCATAGTGTGTTTTTTTGTGTACCTACTATGCTGAATTGCATGTTCAATTGGTAAGCATGTCAAGATAAATATTGTGAAGTATAATTAATATAGCTTATACCAGGCATCTTAGTATTGAAAATTTTCTAAATTAGTGAGTATTGTGTAATCTATAGTCATAAAATTGTGGTAACTGTTTTGAAAATTATTAATTTATATTTTGAGCAATTGATGTTCCATTAGTTTACAGAGTTAGAGTACTAGTTTGTGACATTTCCTTTTGCTTGAGGATTTTAAGCTTATTATTTTTATCAGTAATAATATGAAACTAAGAAGAAATTGACCTTTGTGTAATAATGAGTAAGAAAATCAATGTTTAAAATTAAGTTTAACCGTATGATCAACGTTTTAGATAAGACTAATGTGCAACAAATAAAAGCACAATTCTCTACTGATATACTTCAGTTTCAAGTTTAAGGGTGAATTTATCCCGAAATTTTTGTATAATAGCTAGATGCAGGTATATTAAAATGTTCCTTTCCTACTTGGAAAACTTCTTTCAAAACCATTTCCAAGATGCACTTTAGTTCTTCCTTTTCAGTTAAGCAAAATGATGCAATATTTTAACCCTCCTGCTCCCTAGTATGCCCTTTTTTGGAGGAGTTAGGCGAACAGATAGATTTCAGAGATATGCCAGTTTATAGAAATTGAAGTTCCCAAAACGTAATTTTAGTCGATTTTCGGAACTGTTGTGCCGGAATTTTTTTGAAACTGTAGTCTTCAAAACACAGGGTTCGAAAATATCATAATATTTTCAAAAATATCTAATATTTTGATATAATCTGATATTTTCAGTCATGGAAACTTAAGTTATTACATAGTAACTGCTTCCTCAAATCATTGTTGTTTTTATTATAATGCATCAGTTTTACTAGAAATCAGTTTTTCTATCATCAGTTTTAGACATCTCCTTGGCTATATCATCTCCTTGGCTATGCCCCTATTTTTATTTATTTTAAATAAAAATTTTACGAGAAAACTTCCCTGAATTTTTCTTTTCCAACAACATTTAAAAGTTACATTTTTCTACAGTAATATTTTAGATTTTCATCCTTTTATTTTTATTTGCTGAAATGCTATAAATCTCTAATTAAAGTTTTGTTACTTCCATTTTACCTTTGAACATTTAACTACTAGTGTACTGGTGTGACTTTTCAATACAGACCTTTAAATCCTTCTCTCTTTCTCTTTTACCTTTTCTTTTGTTAGAAACATACTACTGAGGTCCAGGTATTTTTCTCTACTTTGCTGTGGTTTTCAACACCAACAAAAAATAAGAAATATGAATAATATGTTGGTACCTCTATTGAGCTATCATATTTACTTATTCATTCATTTTCTTAAGTATGTTTTACCATCAGTTTCTACAACTTACTGAATGTGTTTTGGTCTACATTTCGGCCATCCTTGTTTTGCTGTTTCCATCAACCATTTAAAACAAAAAATAATCGCCCGTATTTGAACCACCAGCCTCGGTCCATCGACCAATAATTGCCATCAGTCGAGCCCTATCAGTTTCATATCAAACGCATGCTATATTTCTAAAAACAAAAATGTATCCTTAACTGTCAGCAAACTTTAAAAGTTTTCTTCCTACAGACTTTGAATGTTTGTCTATTAATTATCTGGGTAGTAGATTGAACGCATTTTTCTGTTTATTCTGTAGATTATGAGCTTCGCATGTTATCACATGCTGTATATGTGCATGAGAAAAATAAGCAGAATAATAATTGTTTTGACGTGCCTGTCTTTGCTTTTCCTCCTAAAAATTCTTTAAGCTTTTGGTCAAGCTTTTAAATTTAGAAGTACAAGTACAAATTAGATGTAGGTGGTGTTGCAATGATATTTTGAAAGTCTTAGTGCAATATATTGTACCTTACATGGCCAAAAACTAACAGTGTCTAGCTGGTCCGAGACCACAAAAAAAAAAAAAAAAAAAATCATTCGACTGGCAAAATATAAATTTTAAATGTGTACATGGGACCAGTGAAGTTTTGTTCCTGTTTTCCTTTCAAAACTTTTAAGCATCATCATTTTTTGAAAAAGTTCACTTTTATTTACAATGTTTAGATTCTTTTTCCAAGAAAAGATAGATTAAAAAAATTCTACAGCATTCATACTGTTTTACCCAACCCTGCCTTCTTCTCAAAATAACAATACAGATAAGATTTTGTCCTCTCAATTCCTTGACCAGTCTTGGTGAACAGAAAAGTGCCTAGTTATTTCTTCTCTTCTCCAGTCAAGTGTTGTCTATTGAAAACTAATAATTGACCTTATTTGTGATGTTAATCTTGTTTTACATATTTTGTCTTTTTTCATTAATTTTTATTATTTAAAGCTAAGACTCAACAATGCACCACTAAAAGTGTTCGTACAAACCAGTGAAATTTGGTAGTTATTACTGAACTTAATAAACTGTAGGTTGTAGTTGAATATTTGGAGTTTATTTCTCAATGCATCACTTAACCATTTACTTTTCGACTGGAAAGTTCTTGTGAGTGGAAATAAGTGATGTTCAAAAGTGTGCTGTGAAAAGTTAACAAAAAGAAAGAAGGGGGGGGGGGACTAGATTCCACAAGAAATGCAGTAGCAGCAAACAAATTAAAAAATTTTTTTTTAAGGAACAGATTTACAATTGTAAAACAGAAATCAAATTTTGCTAAATGAATACTTTATTTAATGAATTAGATTCCTACTTAAAATGTTTTCATTATTTTGTACAAATAAAAATGCGAAGACCAGCAACAGGCTCGGCCCAGCTAAGCTATTCCTGTTCTTAACCAGTTTACTAGTCCCCATTAATCGATGGCCCTCTTAAAGCTATCTAACCCCTTGCTCATTAGAGGGGGTCAGCAATAAAATGAAAACTTATCATTTGATACATCTACAAAAATTCACAGCTGTAAATATCATCCATAACTATGAGTATATTTTGCTGTAAAAATGTTACTGTGTAATTGAAAACATTATTTAAGGAAAAGAGAAACTAATTTAATTCATATTTTTCTACAAAAATAGGGGATGGGGATTCTCACCCGAATCTTCTTTAAAACTGAAGTTCGTTTTTGGTGATGTTGGGAGGTTGGGGCTTTTCTAGAATATTTTCCAAAATTTATGTTTTGAAAACACAATTTTAGTCGATCTTCGAGGAGGTTTTGGGAGTGAGGAAGGTTCATAGGCTCACTATGGTAATACTTTAACTTTGAACTCTGAGAAGCACAATATCAAAACCTTACATTTAAAGGTTTTTTTTTTTCTTTGCCTCAGGTAATGGATTCAAAGTGCGATTCCCTTATTTATTTATTTTTCACATTGAAGGCACTGAATCGCTGCCTTGAAAAGTATGTTATCTATGGCGGACATCCTAGCTATGTCACTGAATAAAACCCTATTGTTTTAATTTTCACTGAGCAGGATAGTGTTGCATTTTCAATGAATATTGTAATTTTTATTAATTAAATTCCTATTTTCTTCAAAAGAAAAAGTTTACCCCCCCCCCCCTATTAACATACACCCTTCAATGATGAATAAAACTTCCAGTCACATAACTGTCTGTAATTCGGAGGTGCTACGGTAGTTACCTATTTATTACTTTAGTTTGCATTGAAATCAAAATTGCCTAAAGTGAAAAATATATATATACTAGTGTTTTTCAGTTTTATTATATTCATTTTAAATACTATTTTCAATTGTATGTTGCATCAAGGAAAATGAACTGACATTAAGGAGAGAATTTTCTTGTTTAACTCTTCTTTTCATTTTTGTAAGTAAGAGATCAGTAAACTGAACTGCAGTACCAAAAATGGCAATTTGCTGCTATTTCTCGTAAAACAGTAAAAAAATTTAGCTCTATGCCACCTGTAGGTGGACCTAGAATGTATGATATCCCTTGCTTTCTAAAGGTGAAGCAAACTTGCCCTCTTATCGCCATGACACTCTTTTCAACAATATAGTTCAGTATATTTTACTAATTTCAGTTTTATTAGACAGATGAAAATAAATATTAATTTATAAGAAAAAATGGCTATTGAAAATTAAAATTTGCTGTTTCTTTTTTTTTTTCTTTCATGAATGGTTTGAAAAATTTATAATGCTGCCTATTTTGCCTCATTGAAAATTGGGTACTTAAACTTCATAAATTTTGCAATTATGAAATTCTTGTGCTTCACAATTAAAAAATATTACTCTGTATTTAATAACATGCATCCTGCTCCAACACTTGCTCAGCGAAAATATTACGCTGTAGTGAATGAGACCCCATTTTCACTTTTACTTGTCCTTTAACTTTTAAATGAAAAATATGTGGGAAAATAATTCTGGAAGTGCATAAATGAAATCAAATTTTTAAAAAAAAGTATCGAAGGAAAAGACATAAAATATAAATGACATTAACTTTGAACATAGTTTCCACAAAAAATGAAATTATTTCGTAAAAAATGATTGATAGGGTGTTTTACTTTTCAAAGTGTTTTATGCTGGTTAAATATTTTTGCTGATGCCTATTTTTCTGAGAGAGAGAAAAGCTCTATCAGTTATATTTATTTTGCACAAATGAATGTTTAAATTTTCTTTGTATGCAAACTAAACTTTTTGCAGGGGAAATTGATCTGCATTTGAAAAAAATAATGTAGGATTATATTAATTATTCTAAGTTATTGTATTCAGATTTAGCATTGTATTATTTAAGAAATGTAAAGTTAGGTTCAGTTTCAAAAAAAAAAAAAAAAAAAAGTTATTTCCAATGCCCAACAAATTTTGAAAAAGTTTTTGTTAAAAAAATCCTTTTTTAATTGGGATACATTTTGAAAAGTAGTCACGTTTTTTGAATGTATGTAATTTTCTTAAATTATTTAAACAATTGGAAAAACTGCTTACTTTGCTGTTTTCAAAATTAAAACCTCTTTTCCATGCCTTTTATCCCTTTAGATCAATTTCTTTGAAAATGTTGTGTTATTTTATTCCATAGCACTGCATCATTTCATATTGAAAAGAACCATTCATCTTGTCCTTGCTTGATGAGTTATTGATTTTTTTTAAGCATGTTTCAGTTTTTCATTAGTTATTTTAGGAAGCTAATGTGTATTAACCTATATTGGAAGGATAGATTATATTCAATAATAATTGTTCTCAATAAATGTTTCTTTTATTATTTTTTTTTCTTGCAATAAATAAGAAAGAAAGAAGTATTTTTCTATTACATTTTCACCATTTTTTTATCGTTCTAGGCTAAGATGAAGAAATATTTCTCAAAAGCTTTTTTAGGTCTCCTTTCGTCCATTAATTTATACCTTTTGAAATTGAAAAATCAATTCTCTGTAATCAGGATCACTTTTCCTTGTAGTTTTTACCCCTAGTTTCAAAAATAATAGAAAATACTTTTTTGTTGTTGTTGAATCAGAGGGAGATGTGTAAAATTTTGTTTTCAGGGGTAATAATTTACCTAAAATCAGGCGAAGAGGCATTGCTACTACAGATGGTGCTGCAAGGCACTTTTTTTTGTGATTGCAAGCAAAACTAAATGAGAGGGAACCACGTGTCCACTCACTGTCCAGTGGCACAGCCAGAAAATTCGTTTGGTGTTGGTATGATTAGTTCTAGTTTTTTTCTGTGTTCAAAAAAGGAAAACTTCTCTGTTTTAGAGGGGAATATGTGATAAAATCCTCCTCCAGGATATGCTACTGCATGTGTTGTATATGTTTACTGCTTGATGCAATCTTGTTCTTAGTACCTCGTAATCTAAAAGCAATGGAAAATGTGACCATGTGGAGTTATCATGTAAACTTTGTTCAAACTACAGAGGGAACAGTTTTTTTTTTTTTTTTTTGAACCTCAAATACCAAACCAAACTAATTCAAGAGGTAGTTGAATTGATAACCATCTTTTAAACTTGACCTCTTTCTACATGAAATATCAAAATGTTTGTTCTCCTCCCTGAGAACAATTAAATATTTCCTGCACACTGCCTAATTCATGTCTATAAACAAGAATCAAAGCAAAACTGAACCTGAAAACTGGAGTAAATATTTCATCATGCCATGTACTTTTCATAGAAAGCAATTTTTTCATAAATGAGAGTTAGTGATATTAAATGTAAGATGTTACCCCACCTAGATATAATTTTAGCAGGGTTCGTGATTTTTTTTTTAATTAAAAAAAAGGTTGGATTTTTTTTATTTAAATCGATTTTTTTTTATTTAAATCAGATTTTTTTTTAAAATCTTGAAAAATTTGTAGATATAAATTACTTTACATTTATGAACATTAATGTATTTCATACAATACATGAATTGGTTAAGCTTACTTTTAAAATTAATATAAGTTCTCTAACTATTCAATAAATATTTAAGATTTATAAATACGTTATAATGCTTAGATAAGATGTGATTTTGTTTTATGCTCTGCTTACAGATAATTTTTCTGCCATCATGTACATCTTTAGTGTAAAATAATATGTCAGGGTTTAAGCTGGGTTCAAAAGTTCTTTAGCATAAAAGCTAAAATTGAGGAAAAAATGTTAGCAAAATGCTAAAATGTTACACATTCTCATATATTTATGTATGCCTCAGTGTGTTTCATCTAAAGTTGAAAATAAAAATCACATTTCATCTGTGATATCTTTGAAAAAATAAGTACAACAGCGATTTTTTTAAAACATAAAAAAAGAAAACACGATTTTTGTTTAGAACGTTGTTGTCCCCTCCTCCTAATAAAGCAGTTATTGGGGGGAAATAGACTAACAGTTATTGAACTTAATTGTAGTTTAAACATCTTAGCTTAGATTTAAAAAAGATTAAGTTGATTATCGCCATGCATGCTTCCTCTCTAGGATAGTACATTTCTCCTTTTTTTTAAAAAAAAATAATTTATTTTTTATTTGAGCAAAAAAGCGAAAATGCATTGCTTTATTTTCGCAATTGATATAGTGTTTTCGCATTATGCGAAAAATGCAACCGTAGCGGAAACCCTGTAATATGTTGAACAATTATTTTTCTTAACTATACCAGTCATAGTGTGTAAGAAAAACAGCAAATTTTTATTTTGTTCTAAACTAATTTTGAAGTAAAAGCAATAATGCAAGAGTGAAAATCTGTTACACACACAAAAAGAGGGATCTATGTAGTTTTGCCTGTTGAAGTTTAGCTAGTATAATGCAGTGTAGTTAAATTTAGAGCAGCAATATATTCTAAAAATGCAAAATTAATTTATAAAAATAAAATTAACCAATTTTAATTGAAGGTTTTGTTAAAAAGATCACTTCATTTAAATCATAATTTTTATTATGATTTAAATTAATGAACCAGGAATTTTGGTAACTTAAAAGTTGAATTTAAGATATTAATCACACAAAAATGACTTAGTAGTACTTAAGATTTAAAAACTTTCACTTTATCTTTTGCACTGAAAATACCTTTTAAAATTTAATTTCAAGGTTTATTTGGTTTGTATATTTTCTTACTTATTTTTTCATTACTCCAAAAACAAGCTAGACTATTTTGTTTGCATGACATGTGAATATGATTCTTACCAATATTTTCTTCATTAAAATATAGTATATTACTTTTAATGTTATAGGGATTTTCAATTACACCCATTCTTTATTATAGAGAATTGTACCTGTGGCATTAACTTATGGTACCTATAACAAAAAAGTTAATGCTTCCATGAAGAAGTGCTATAGTTAGGAGTGGGGGGGGGGGGGGGGAGGGGGCAAGGGTGTTGCTCCAAAAATATTTTGTTTTTACTGTAAAAATAGGCCATATGTAATGTAAATTGGTTCCAAACCATCTTCTCTTGCTGATATCAAACACATGCAATTGTTTCTAACATTTTTTAATATTTTGTTTGCGTTCTAACCCTTTTGGTGTTTTAATTATTCTAACATTTTTAATGTTTGTTGTTAATGTTTCATGTTTGCTTAATGTAATTTTTGTCTTATAGGTTTTTGAATTTCTGCATGACTTGACTAATTAAGCATTCCCATCACCTAACATCATGTCATTTTTGCATGCAATTGAGATTGTAGCCGAAGAGATATCAATGGTATTCATTTTCTTTTATTTAAAATAACAATATGTTTATATGTAGTCCTTGTTTTCCTAATCTCTGTAACCAATAACCATTGACAAATAATTAAAACCTAACTGAAATTAGAAAATATTTGTTTTGTTTATTCCAGAACATCTTTTTAAGTTTAAATTCAATGTCATGCACGAGTTTCAAAACTAAGAATTGTATTAAATTTTGCAAGAAAATTTTCAAAATTCTGCAAATTGTAACTGAACATTTTCTTTCCTTCATTTTTCTTTAATAATTTTTTCTCATGAGCTCAAGAGAGGCAAATTTTGCCTTTAGGTGGCAGAAACTGATCAGGCTATGCTATCTTGATCAGATTCTTTAATTTATGTTGACTTAAATTAAGCTTTGGAATTAAACTTGACAGTAATAATCTTTGGCACGAAAAACCTGCCCTTAGATTTTCATTTCTTGCATTAGATTTTGCTGTGCACTGTGTGTTTTATATTATAATATGCAAAGGGATTTTAAACTAATTGCAAACAAATGAAAATAAGCTTTTTTTATGCATTTATTTATTCCTAATGCAATTTAATTTATTGATTTATGTGTTTTTTTTTTGGTGAGTACAGGGTTCGTACGCCCTTGAAAAACCTTGAAAAGTGCTTGAAAAAAAAAAGTTCATTTTCAAGTGCTTGAAAACCTTGAAAAAGTTTTAAAACCTTGAAAAAGTTTCTTAGTGCTTAAATTCTCTCAAAAATCAACGAATTATGCTTAGAATTTTTAAAAAAGTATTTCACCAATGCAATTTTCTGAACATGTGTTCAGTATGCAACGTCGCGAAAAATTGCTTCCGTGTTTGGGATTTCAATCCTTTTGCATCTTGTAAATATTTTGATGTTTTTTACAACCGAAAGATATTTTGACATATGGTACCTTAGATTAGTTTATTTTTTGTTTAATTTCATTAATTAACAAAGTAATTAATTTGGAAACCATGACAACATTGAACTTACTCGGGTTTCGTGGAAAATTGCTGTTGTGTTTGAAATTTCAATCTTTTTGCATCATGCAAATATTTACATATTTTGGCTAATCAAATGTTAGTTTCGCATATGCTACCTTAGATTAGTATATTTTTTGTTTAATTTTAATCAAAAACAAATAAATTTATTTCATGGGAAACATGCCACGTCGAACGAACTCAGACTTTGCGAAAAATTGCTTCTCGTGTTTGAAATTTCAATCTTTTTGCATCTTGCAAATATTTAAACATATTCACTAACCGGATGTTATTTTCATATTTGCTACCGAAGATTAGCATATTTTATGTTTAATTTCAGTAAAATATAAGTTTATTTTATGGGAAACATGACAACATTAAACTTAATTCGCGAAAATTTGCTTCCCTTGTTTGAGATCTCAATCCTTTTGCATTTTGTAAATATTTTTATATTTTTGGCAATTAGTAGTTATTTTGATACTGCTACATCAGATTAGCTTATTTTATTTTTTATTTTAATAACTAAAGAGTTAAAGAATTTATTATCTTAGTCTTGTTTAATTATTTGCTTATTTATTTTTGCAATTTTGAATGATTATCTTTACCTAATTTTTGGTCATAACAGATTTTTTTTAAAAAAATTTAAATTTCAGCAGTTGAGCATCTAACAAATTAACTTAAAGTTTGTATTTTAAATATAAAGTTGATTTATATAATTTTATTTATAAGTACATCATTTTTTTATGTCCGCTAAAATAAATAAGGTGTATAACAGGGGTGGTTGTGTTATGATTATTCACTTGAAATTCAATAGTGTTCGTTTTTATGCTTTTACCTCCCTATATCTCCAATTTTCCCCTTTTCCTCAAATGTTCAAAGTTACTACTTTATTAAGGTTGTGGGTACTTGGAGCTTACTGAAAGAGGCTTTAATCAGCAAAGGGGTAGATTGCTTAAGGAGGGTCATTCATCTTCATTTGGATCTAATAAATTGACCAGTACCAGCCTAGCTAGGCCCAGTGCCTGTTGCTGGTTATCAACAGGCCCTGGGCATGGTATTTCTATGCAGAATATTTTGACTTAATAAACTATTTTATGAATTGTATGCATAGCAAAAGTTATTGTTGTACATATGTATATTCAAGTAATAGGGGTCTTAGTTTTAAAAATTATTCCCCCCCCCCTCGCTCCATTTTGCTCTTTGAAACTTTCAGGTGATTTTTTATGAATTCACAAATCACAATTACACCTGAATATTATTGCCTTTCTAAATTTAAATTCTAATTTCAACAATAACCCTTTTTTTCCCCAACTACTTTTGTCATAATATATGTCAACTTCTTGTGAATCTTTTCAATTTCGAAATATGGCTCTATAAATCTCAACTTGCACATTTATTGTCTATTGCAAGCAAGGCCGGATTAAGGATTCGGAAGCCCATAGGCATTAGAAGTGATGGGGCCCCCTAGAGCCATGGCAAGGTCATAAAACGGGGGGAGAGGTATGGGGGGGATCTGCAGTGTCTAAATTTTTCACTCGCAAACGTGCACACGCATATACTTTTATTGCATAGAAACAGGGAAGGGGGAGGGGCCTTTTTTGAGGAAAATTTAACTTTTTTTAACGTATTTTCAACTAATATATTTCTCCGGGGCTCCTCAGAACCTCGGGGCCCCTAGGCTACTGCCTACTTTGCCTATTTAGTAATCCGGCCCTGATTGCAAGTTAATCAATGAAAGCTGAATAGACTCAAGTTTGCATTCAGAGTATTTATCACTGCTTAAGCTGCTTTTGTATATTTTGAGGTGAAGAGACTGGACTGTGGACTTTCATAAATTTTTCTTACTTCCTAATTTTTAAATTTACTCGAGGACAGTTGAAATGCCTTATTGGCTGAACAGCTAATAAATACATACGAATAATTGATTTGCATACTTATAAATGATTTGCAAACCTAATATTTTTAGAACTTAATAGTGCAAACTGAAATAACTTTCTGGGTAGTGTTTTTGTCCTAACCGCCCTTATATTGTACCACTGTATAGATATTGGAAATAAATGTTCGAACCGGGGGGGGGGGGGCGGGAGTGACTTCAAAAACTCATCTCTGGCAATGCCATTGAACTTGGGTATTTTAGTTTCTTCCCATAAAAGTTAAAAGCACTTGTGAAAGGTTTTTTTTTAAGTATTAATTTGCTGATACTAGAAAATCTACAAACCTCTGACTGCTGCAACCTTTGAAAAACCTCAAAATTAAACCTCTTGGTATACTTTTCAAACATTTTCAGAAAAACTTTCAACGCAGTAGATCTTTCATCAAAGCGTCTCTCGTTGTAGAAAAAGCAATTTTGTTTTCCTATACTTTTTTGTATTATTGCCTTATTTCAATGTGTTTGTAGTAAATGAAATCTGCATACAATATTTTTAGTACAAATTTATGATATTGCCTTGAAAACAAAATTTTTTACCTTGAAAAGTACTTGAAAAGTGCTTGAATTTTTTTCTGCCTAAAGGGTATGAACCCTGGAGTAACATTCAGAGATTTTTAATGTTAAAAAAATTCATCAAAAATAATGTAAATTAATACATATTTCTGTTTTAGATATGTCATAAAACACCTTCTTCAATGACTTGACAAAGCCTTTATGGGATTTTTCATTTCCTAAAAACTGCAATCCTTTTCAATCCTTATTATTTGGATTTCGTCTGTATGAAAGGATGACGTCAAGTTGCCTCGATTTAAGTATACCATCAACCTCAACTTGCAAAGATGATTTTGTATCCCAGTGGCGATGTCATAGAAGAACCAAGAGTGCTGGGAGCAATGCATCTAGGGACTTATCACTTTATACGTCAATGGGACTGTATGCCCACCATGGCATTTTTGCTCCTCAAGAGAATGTTACTTCTGAAAAAAATGTGGAAGTTTCCTTTAACTGCAAGTATGATTTGATTAAAATTGTTGAAAAAACTGATAGAGCTGCTCTACATTCACGTGATCAGCAAGGTTTGTATCTTATTATTGCTTTAAATCTATACTATAGTAATATAATTCGTAAAGAAAGTTTATGCTATAGTACTTTATTTGCGGTTATAAATTCCTTGTAGATTTGAAAAGAAAATTTTTCATTTAATTGAAATGTGAGGGTTGTACGTAAAATTAGGTTCAGTGTTCGTACAGGTCATGAAAATAATGGAAAGTCGTGGGAAAAAAAAGCAAATTTCAGACCTGGAAAAGTCATGGAAAATTTAAATTTTCATTCAAAGTCATGGAATATTATTTAAAGTCATAAAAAAATGTCCTGGGCAAAGAGAAAGTAGCATTTGCTAAAAGAGCATTAGAAATATTGAATGATTTAACAGTATTGCATATTAAAACTGAAAAATTGAAGGATCCCAAAAACAAATCTGAATTTTAAAATCCCATTACATCCACTTCTGTAGTAGTCGCTCGTCTTTTTAAGCGATGTAGTTTTACTGCTTGAACATCACTCATTTTGCATTTACCATTATTTTCAACACTTTTTATATATGTTATATTCTGTAGTAACGAACTTGCACATTCTTGATTTTGTCACGCCCATTTAAAAATGCGTTGTATTCACAAAAGCCACCAGTTTGTTTCCAACACTCGTAAAACCTTTATTATTAAATTTTTCAGAGTTTATCTCAATTTGTTGAAAATTTTAGAAAATGAAGGTCTTTAGTCAGGTGATAGGATACAGAAACAGAAGAATTCTAATACTCTAAAACAGTACTGCCCAACATACGGATTGCAAAACTAATCCATGCGACCCACTGCTATGTTCAATGTCAGGAACCAAACACTATGTTCTGGATTTTCTGAACCTATTAATTAGTTTGCATTTGAAAATGTATAAATAAGTAAACAAGTACATTTGAATCAGAAGATTTATTTGCTTCGAATGTTTTTCTTTCTTTTTTTCAAAAATTAATATCTGGTTTAGAAACATGAATTTACTGAGAGATTTGACTTTTCTTTAATGAACCATAGTACTGTCAAGTTATGTGCATGCTTAAATACACTGCTGATGCTAAAATGCAACTTTTGAAGCAAATTTATTGAAACTTTGTAGGCCTAATGTCTCATTCAACCTTTGTTCCATTCATTATTATTCTACCTGTTTTTAAAAAGATTATCTTATATCTTTAAACGAGCAATTCTTGTGGGTATGTATATATTTCGTATCTCGAAAACGGCTCTAATGATTTGGATGAAATTTTGGATTTAATTGTAGTTTTGCATTCTAAGTTCATCTACATCAGTGTTTTTCTGTAAAAACGCATTTTTTTACAAAAAACAGTTTTTTAATATAAAGCCTAATTAAGTTAAGCCTTGAAGTAAACTGAATTGACGCATCAGGCAGACAATTTGCAACCATAACAATGAAAATTTGTCTCTTCTCGCTTTAAAATTTTAGGGTTGCCAGGCTTGGCTGATATTGGCCACTTTGGCTAATTTCAAATACACTTGGCTGAAAACAAATTCAAAAGCATTATGTAAGTCGATGTAAGGCTTATTTATTTTTTAAGTGAAACTATTGATTGACCATCCTATTTTATTTTGTTTATTTATTTTCTTTTTACACTTCGAATAGTTTAACATGTTTTTTAAATCACGCATCTAAATTTTATTTCGAAGAAGCGTATGTCTTGAGATTGTTTATGTTTTGTTAAGTCAGTTATCATTTATTGGAATGGTTTGCAAAATCATCAGTTTTGATGGATATCATGCTGTATGTAGCATTTACTGGTGTAAAAACTAAAAGTACTTATTCAAAAAGAAAATCTCGATTGGGATAAAAATCGTGAAACGCATCATAGTATGAAAGGAAGTATTCGGTTAAAAATCGATTTCACCGTAGCAAAACTAAGGTCAAAATATTTTAATTACTGACAAGAAAATTGTACAGTGGAAACAAATGTAACAGATAGTTTAAAGCAGAATTTTGATTTAATTGCATTCAGAATCTTCTTTGTTTGGTACTTTAGTGTTATAAGAAGGTTGAGTGCTTAATATTTCGTTAACGTGAAGCTTTTCAAGTATATTTGGAAAATTATTGAACCTTAAAAGAACACGATTTGACAAAAAATAATTCTTTTAAAGCCGAGCGAGGCTCGGTCGTCCAGGTACTTAAACATTTAACCTTCGTTATAATTCACTATTTTTGCTTTACTTAAAGTTATATCAGGAAGACAAATAAGAATAGTTTAGATTTTTAGGTGCACACTGATATTTTTTCAATCACAAGTAAGTGCTTTAATGAGGTAGTGGCATTCACTTAAAAGTTTCACTAATGTTTATTTCCAAAATTTTTCAAGTTTGAAATTAAATACTAGTACTATTCTCTTCATGTAACAAGGTCATAGTTTTTTTTAGGAAGTCATGAAAAAGTTCTGGAAAAATCATGGAACTTTTTCATCCGAACAGAGTATGAACCCTGAAGGTTCCTAATGATTTTTCTCAATGAAAGACATGTTAATTGTCATGGAATAATTCATTGTTGGAAAGCTTAGACTTTCTCCTATTTTTTTTAAATGATACCCATTGAGATAAATACATTTTTGTATGTGGTGTACCATCTTCTTTATGATTTTTATTCATCTTCTGAATCGTTGAACTGTTCCACCGCACCACGAATGTAGCTTCTATCTGGTTCTCAAATGCATCCCACCCAGGTGTTTCTTCAACTGAGGACAGATGGAGCTCAGTCACTTAGGGTAGTCACTTGGGGCTATGCCTGGGGTGTAGGGCAGTTGTGTGTCAGTATCGCATCCAAATCTCTTGATGAGACACATTTCATGTATGCCTGTGTGTCTATCTTTGAATTTTCTGCATCATATGCTCATGTTTTGTACACTCATACACTTTTCTTCATAGACTTCACACAGTTGGTAATGAACGTCCATGGGGGCAGTAATTATGTATAGTTAGGAAGAACAAAATAACTGAAAAAAAAAATTCAAATTGTGTCACCAAAAGCTGGGGTGAGGGTATCACATACACTTTAGAAAGTGATCCTAATTTTCTTTAAGAAATAAAACAAAAGCTTTAGGAAGCTTTTTCTTTTTCATTGGAGAGAGTTAAAGAGAGGTGCCAGTGGCATCATATACACATTTGTTTATTTCTGTTACATCTCTGTCCTTCAAAAGCTAAATAGAAATAACATTAATGAGATAAAAATAAAAATTAGGCAACAAGGCAGGTAATATGAAAAGTGGGGGAAGGGGGGGGGTAGAGGGGATAACTATTTTCTACATTCCAATTTGAAAGTCCTTGAATTTAATTATTCTTACTAATGCCTTGTGAATATAAGATGTGGGGAT
Source organism: Uloborus diversus (assembly GCF_026930045.1). Lineage (NCBI taxonomy): Eukaryota > Metazoa > Arthropoda > Arachnida > Araneae > Uloboridae > Uloborus > Uloborus diversus. Next base: position 46,192,625 of record NC_072735.1, read on the forward strand.
TATTCTTCAATATTTCATTCAGTTTTACGCATCTTCTAAAGTATTTGTTTTTACTCTGTACATTCTATGATGTTTCCAGCAAGTTACTTTCATTTATTGTTCATAAATGTATTCATCATAGTTTCTTGTTAAAGGTATGCTTTAAAAAATTATTTTGAAAAATATATTTTTTCACCGATTAATGAGTAAAATTAAATTTGGCTGATTATAAATAATCTGCAAAGTGGCTGATTTTGGCCAATGAATCGGTACTGCCAGTTAATCGGTGCATCCCTAGTTCTGATGTTAACGAATCATATACATCTTTATTTTTGAGGAGTTAGTTGGGATGAGGAAATTGTGATGGCTATTTATTGCTATATAAGTGTTAACTTTGCATAAAATGAAAAGTTATATTCAAGTTTTTTTTTTTTGTTATCTTTTCAGAAGACCTTGATCTCCGGGAATGTGGTATACTGTCTTGCCGTCCACATTTCTTGCAGCGGTATGCTAGTATCCGAATATTTGTCTTCCTTTCTTGTGTTTTAGTTACTATACAGCAAGCTCTGTCTTCTGGTTATTTTAATAGGTATGATGTAGTTTTTAAAATAATTTTTTTCATGGTGCATTTACTTTTTTTAGATCTATATATATATAAAAATGGACTTTGGTAAATTTGTTCCCTAAGATCTCAGAAACTACCCGGCAGATTTGGCTGAAACTTTCACCGTTTGTTCTTTTTGGTACTGGGGAGGTTTGTAGACCAGTTCGATAAAAATCCGATTGATAGTTCCTTTCTTATTCTAATTTGTCCAAATTTTCGCATAAATGCCCCAATATGACGGTTAAAAAATACGTGCACATATTAAAATTATGTGTCCATCGAAAGCGCTTATTTTTCTACTGAAGATGGCATCTGTTAGAAAGTTTTAAGTTGTATGAAAAACGAGTTATCGGCTTTTTTTTGTTCCATGTTCGAAGGCTTTCCTCAACCCAATTCATTATTTAGTGTATCATCTCAACTCCCAGTCCATAGTTAGAATTGTTGAATGATTTTGTGTTTCGTCAGATTGTTTGAGGCTTTTCTCAAATCAAATCTTAAAGTAACGTTTTTTCCCCAAGATTGGCTAATAATAACTATAGATTTGGTTGATTGTTTTCCATTTAAACGGAACTTTAGTGTAATTAATGTTTTTTTTTTTTTATTTGTGCTGATTGGATTTTTTAATCATTATCCAATATAACAGCAGAAACCTCGCCAAAATTTATGCAGAAAGATTTCAGTAGCGGATGCATTTGGCAGTTTTTTCAACTGTCACGGTTTTTGAAGTCAAAGACTACGTAATAATGTTTGTCAGCTTTCACCATGTAAACGAAATATCGTCAATCAAATAATCTTTAAAAACTTTTTTTACTGTAAAATAATCCAGCAACTAAATTAGGCAAATCCATAAACAGCAAAAAAACTTTCATTAATGTGACTTTGTGCACAAATTCAAACCATCGCCAAATTTTATTACTCATTTTGGAAACATTACGGATGAAATTGTTTAGCGCCATTTTATGGTGACCAAAAGTATCTTAGCATATGGCGACAATATCTCTTTAACAAAAATTAGTAAGATACCGTTTTACAAAGTAAGGAGGGGGAGCATTATCCAAGGTATCCCAAAACGATTTCCGCAAATTCGGTAATATTTTAAATCGCACCTAAAACCCACAATAATTGAGACTTTCCAAAATAACTAAAGCAAGTTTAAGGGGATCACGGGCGCACGGCTACATTTTTTTAAACAGTTCGTTCTTCAAGAGACATACAGAGAAGGTAAGACTCAATGTAAAAAAAAAAAATAATAATAAGTATTAACTGATAAATCTTTTTAAACATGTGAAGTTTAATTTCATATTTCGGAAATTCTTTTCATGTTTTGGAAATTTGTATACGCTTAAATTTCGTGTTTTCGTTTCGAAATGAATACTATTTTGCTTTTTTTACTTACTGCTACTTTAGTTTTATGAGTAAGGAAGAAGCTAGATTTTAAGTCACGTCAAAAAGGTGTGTTTTAAGTTCTTTCACTTAAAACAGAAAACAAATGCAAGTAACGATTGTTTCTGATAATTATTGCTAACCCAGGCAACGCCGGGTATTTTAGCTAGTATATATATATATATAAAAAATGCTGCATTGACTTAATAGTTTTTTAATCTGAATTGGTTCAGTATTTATAAATAGTTATGCTCTTTTAAAACTAGTAAGTGTGTTATTTTTAGTAGGTGTCTTCAAATGTATGATCAAGTTTTGATTGTCAAGTTTAAAACTTTTCAGGTAGAAACTATCTCGTAACTAATGAATTGTATGCATCTTAAAGTTCTGACCTATCCCTGATTCTCTAAAAAAAATATTGAACTCATTAAAACGTACTAAACTGTCAGAAAATTGCTTGGTAGTTTTTAGTTTAATTCATGGTTAATATTGTCCATAATTGTTTTTGACACCCTCCCACCCCCTCAAAAAAAAAAAAAAATGTTTAAGTGAATAAAATGAAAGAAATAACTTCACATTTGTGTTCATGCATGCTTGATAATAAAATTGTTTTAACTAAAAAGTACTTTTTCTAGTTTTGAACTCTAAACAAAATTTGTTCCAGAGAATGAAGCAATGTACATAAATTTCAACAATGAAATATATTGTACAACAATAAGTATTCCAGAAAATGTATTAAATCCTGAGTTCAGTATCAAAACAAGCTCAATCCATCAATTTTGGGTAAATCATTCATTTCATAATTTTATTCTTCGTGGTGGATATCATCAATCGTCATGCATGCTATAAAACAATTCACAAGGCATGTTGTGCAATCAGGTTCAAAACTGCTGTCAAAATCTAGTTTTCTTTGAAAAACAGCTCAAACTGAATATATTTGTCTCTAAAATTTTCGAAAGTGGACTTTGTTGTTTTTGATATTAATTACCTGAAATATTCTTTGCTATGCTGAATTCATTTTGTATGATGACTAATTTTATTCCATAAGGTTGCACAAATTTATTGCAAAAACATGTTGTCGATAACCTGCTACATAATCCAATTTTCTTTTAGCCTGAAGTATAATAATGGTATAACTAATAAATTTGTTTCACAATTGAGGAAGTGAGAAGCAAAGGGATGAAATCTTCTTTTCTTTTTAGGATTAGGCTTTTTTTTTAATTGTACTCTTTTTTTTAGGAAAAATAGTTTATTATTATTTTTTAAAGATGGTTTGCATTTAAAGGGATCTTTTTTTTATTTCGTTGATTAATGAAAAATTACCTGATGGATTTCAATTGTCTTTTTTCTCTTTACTTACATAATTTTAGGTGTAATGTTCCTAGTGCCTTTTTTATTTCTTTCAAGGGATAATTATTAAATTGGTTAAATAGCAGTATTTAGACCTTTCATTAAGATATGGAGATAACACAAAGTACAGTTGGCTCTCTGTTTAACGACGCTCTATTTAACGACTTTCTCTATTTAACGACAGCTTTTCACGGTCCCAGATGGTCCACTGTAGTGTTAAAAGCATTCTATTTAAGGACGATTTTTTGCAGGGTTGGCAAAACCCGGGTTTTTTAAAAAAAAGCCCATGGACCCTGGGTTTTTTGGTTTTTTTTAAATAAAACCCAAAAAAACCCAACTAAAGCTGGGTTTTTTAAAAGAAATGTGGGTTTTTTTTGTCTTTTTTTTAGGGAAAATGGGGTGCTTGTAGCAAATTGTAGTGTAAGTATATGGACAAAGCACAAAAATTGTCTTGGGGTAAAAATACTGGAAAATTCAGCGTTTTCTGAAGAAAAGTAAAAAAGAGAACGAAACCCAAGAATGGTGAAGTTTAAGATTTTTTAGTTCCATGATTACCAACAGTTAGGGCAAAGTTACTTCTCTAGTGATAAAATCTATTGTTCGTTTTTAATTACTACATTTTTTTTTTGCATTTTACTTTATTGTATTTCATTTTGTTATGCAAACTACTGTAGAACGTCAATGTAGTTTAAATCCCTTTTTACTGAATTCAGCTTAATCAAGACATTTCTTCGAACTTTATGTTGACTGTTTCTATTTCTGTGTACAGAGTAAGAAATATTAAACTTTTTGTAAGATAATGAAAGTATTGTACATCCTATTCTGTTTTCTGTTTGACAGTTTGAAAAACCTGTTAATTTCTAAAACATATACGTTGTTTATTTGAGATTTGTGACATGTTGGTTTGCAGAAAATAATTCACATGAAAGACTTATAGCTAGCGTAGTTTTTTCTGTACAATCTACAAATATCGAGAAAATCAGATGTGACAGGACTTAGTCCAGAAAATTTGAGTTATTTATTGACCAGTTAAAGAAAAAGTTAAATATATTTATTTAAAATCTTTGAAGTATTTTTTTAATGCCGCTAAGAGTTGAGAAATACTAAAGTTTAAATTGTAAAAGTATTTAAATTAATTATTGTTTTAAAAAACTTCTCAGAAAATTTTAAAAAAACCCAAAAGTGGGTTAAATAATGGGTTTTTTTAAATAGGTTTTTTCAAAAAACCCATTGGGTCCAATCTGGCCAACCCTGATTTTTTGTGGTCCCTTGAAAGTCGTTAAACAGAGATCCAACTGTATATATGAACATTCTACGCACATTAAAGAATATTAAAAGTGTCCTGATTTTTTTTGGAATATTGTGTAATGATTTTTTTTTTCAAAGTCACTAAAAGGTCTGTAGTATATAAACATTAATGCACCAAAATTGCCATTTTGTTTCCTGATGCAAGAATTAAAAATACTTTACACAAAATTGGGTCACAAAAGTTGATTTTGAACTTCTTATATTGATATGTAAATGCCTAATGACTATAACATATTTTGAAATTATTATTTCAGTGTTATTACTACCATTGAAAAAAGGTTCGATATTCCAAGCCGGGTTTCTGGTGCTATCGCAAGCACATTTGAAATTGGTAATTTGCTTACAATAATATTTGTGAGCTATCTTGGCAGTCATCGACACATACCAGTGTGGATTGGAAAAGGTACATAAAATTTTCTTTTTTCCATTTGCTTTCATATTTATTTTTACTTCCAGAAATTTCTCATTCAAAGATATTTCCCATGCTTTCTATGTAATATACTCCCAAAATTACTTTAAAATTTCCTAAATAAAAATTCCTGTATCAGTTTTTAATGTCCTACTATTTATGTTTCCATATTTATTTTCCATAATTTGATTCTATGAGTTATGCATCTGTTAATATATTACTTCTTCCAATTACTGTTAAGCTTTTCATTAATGGATTTCTTGCTCATGAACATAAAGCATTATTAGTTATAAGCACTACATTTGCAGTTGACCTTTAATATACAAGTAAGGTGCTATACTATAAATATATGTGTTCCAATAAGTCATCAAAAAGTTCTTTAGTTCACTGCTTTGAAATCTGAAACTTCTATCATTTATTTGGCTTGATTGATTTTTTAGCCTACTTTCCCAGTAAAAGTCAGAGAAAGAAGAAAAAAGCATGAAAGAAGGCTTAATGCATCTTAAAAATATCCCAAAAAACAAAAAAAAAGTCAAAAATAAAAAATATAGTTAGATAAATATTGAAAAATTTAAAATTGGAAAGTAGGTTATTGAGATGGGGAAAAAAGTTTGTCGGTCTGTCTGTCTGTCCTCCCCTAATAACTTTTGAATGAATAGTCCGATTCAAACAAACTTTTTTTTGTTCAAAAGATCTCGGCGAGGACACCTCATTCCCATATTTCACCTTTTGATTTGAACTATTTTTTGTTCAATTTTGAACGGTTCAAAAAAACTTAACATTAGCGCCTACGGGGAAATTCAAGGCAATTCCGAACTGTGAGGCGAATTTGCTTCAAACAAACTTTGTAGGAAAAAACTTTTGATGAAAAACTTGTATATAAAATATCTTTTTGATTTGAACAATTTTCCGTTCAATTTTGAACAGTTCAAATCCCTTAACATTAGCGCCTACGGGGAAACTGAAAGTCAATGTAGATTCTGTACTTGAAGGCGGATTTACTTCAAACAAATTTTGTTGGAAATAGCTCTTGACGCCAAACTCCAGACTCCGACTTCAAGAATGTAGGGGGCACCTGACTCCGAATCCGACTCCTGTGCCCGACAATTAATCGGACTCCGACTCCCCGACTTCGACTCTGACTTCGTAGCTTTCGCAAAAATTTATACACGGAGGACACATGACTGACTCCGATTCTTGGACATTCGACTCCGACTCCTTTATCCTAAAATGAGATTGACTCTGACTCCGCAGCTATGGCTTTAACTATGAAATAATTATTGTTGATATGACTTGTTTTTATTTTCACACTAAAGTTTTAATTTAGGCATTCAGTTTTCGGCGAATAAACTCGAAGTCATTCATGTTTCTACATAAAGATATGCGCAGACGATTTTTATTTATTTTTTTTGACAATGAAAATTATTTCTTTAAGTTGACATTTTATTGTTTTTATTTATTTTGGTAATTGCATTAATTCATTTAAAAAATTATTTTTGGCAATAGGGGAAAAAAGAAACGATTTTTTTTTTTTGATATGATGTATTTATTTTAATAAACTTATTAATTTTGATTATTATTTTTTATTTTGAAAGCTGTTAAAGAATTTTTTTAATGGAAAAAAAGTGTATAGGCTGATTTGTTTAAAAGGTGCTGCTTTTTTTTTAAGATGAGTGAAGAATATTTTTTTCCTAGAAATCAGCTTAAAATATTAAAAAAATATTTTTGAAACAATTTGCGATTTTAGCTATTTTTGAGAATATTGATCAGGTACTAGAAAGTTTAGGCTCGTTTAGTTCTAGACAGAACTTCTTGTTAAATTATCTGGTTTGCTCATCAAAATTTTTATCCCGAAATGACAAGAAAACAATATTCTTATATTGTTTTGTCTAGAAATCTTTGTCAAAGTAATTTTATCAGCAACGCTAAGTGTAAACTTTTTTTCTTTGTATTTAAAATGTATGACACAGAATCCGATTCAGTATCGTAATTTTACTGGTGTGCTAAACTTTACTAGGTCAAATTCGAAGGCCTTTACTGTGTACAAGAAAGAAATTTGCAATTTTTTCCTGATAGATATTTATGTACTGCTACTTCAAAATGTTTTTTAAACAAATGGAAAATGCACTGAAGCCTTCTTAAATTTGTCTTTCAATATATGTGTTTTTCTAAAAATATAACCTAACAATCCAAATCCCCAAAACTTTGTGACTTTGATGGAGGGCATGACCACCTTGGATCCATGCTCAAAGACATAGCTGTATTAAAGATTTTATTCATTTTTGAATGGTTTATTCAATTGGAATAAATGCTTTGAAATTCAATTGATATGTTTCTTAAATTTAAATAAATGTATTTTGAACTCTAATGACTATGTTTTTTGAGCGGGAACAAGTATCAATTATTGTCAATGAAAAAAGATCCTTTGTAACTTATCCTTAGCTTAGCTTTGCAACAAAAAGTAATATAAGGCTGGGTCTTATTTTTAGGGAAACATGGCATAATTCTTCGTAGCAATGTATTCTTCGTAATTATTATCTCCTCCCCCCCCTATTCTTCTTGTATTGTGTTGGGCACCAAATGTTGAGAGTTTTACCAGCTTGAGACAAAATTTGAACTTACTCATTCAAACATGAAGCAACATTAAATCTAATTACTTGTTAATTTCAAACAAAATATTTTTACGCTGAAATAATCAGTTATGGTGTTGATAAAATACTCAAACAATCAGATAATAACTTGTTCAGGAAAAACGTTATTTATGAATCATTGATGTATATATTTTTTTAATTTGTAGGAATTATTGTTATGGGCATTGGATCCCTTGTATTTTGTATTCCTTACTTTTTGGAGCAACACTCTGCTACTGTTGCGCTTAGAAATCTCACTCATCCTATGGATGAAAATACATGTCATTTACCAACTGCCACCGTCCAGTCTCAAACAGCGCATGCAGGGTAATGTATGCTTTTGGAATATTTTTGCTATTTTAAAATTTGGTGCCTCCTTTTCTGTGTTTCAACTATTTTTTCTAATATGTGTTTCTGTAATGTATACATTTCTTCATTCAGGGTATTTCATTATTCCTTTAATAATTAAATCAAAGTTAATTCCTTTACTGTTTCTTTTTAAAAATTTTAATATTTATTTCTGTAAGTAATTAATGTACTTTAACCATGAAAAAGGCACAATATCACAATGCAGAATTCCTTTCTATAATTGAGACTTTCACAATAAGGTAACTTTTCTTCTAGTTTCTATGATGAGTAGTACGGAAAAGGTACCATTGGTAGAGCAAAGGTACACATAAGAAATTTGAAGTATTTTATACAATATCAAGATCTACCGCAAAATGCATTGAAGTTTTTGACCAAATTCTGTTTTAAGCTGTAAGTTACTGCCCTTAAACTGAGGCAGAACTGTGTGTTTATCAACAGCCTGGTTACCATATTCACAGACTGCGGTTTCGTCCTTGTTATGGAATCATCAGTCTGGATTAGTGATCAACCCAGCTGATGGCAGACGTCATCTCGCCCACAAGTGCTCACAAACTGGTGACTGAAGTAAATTTTGCTCACCAATATGAGTCCACAGCTCGTAAATTGAAGGCAAAGCTTGAATATTAAGCAGGGTGCCATGAACTAAAGTTTTTGGAAGGTGGAAATTATCAATTTGCCAAATGAAACTCCAAATTTTACCAAATGATAAAATATGAGCCTAGCATCATTATAAATTTTGTTGGAAATAGCAATATTGCAATGCTGTCTCAAAATTTGCTGAATCATCTGGCAATATTTGCCAAATAAGTAAATTTGGGGTGGTCACAATGACACCCTGTTGCCTTCCATGTGGACGCCCCGGTCAGGGTTTCCAGATTTAAGAACAGTAAATATGGGACAGGCTTCTAGGAGTGAAAAAAGGGGGGGGGGGATATTTTTGAGACGTTGCTGTAAATTCAATCTCAAAGCATTAAAACTCACAAAATGTTGCCTATCAAAGTATAAAAAATCATTTTCATTGCAAATGACGACGCATGCACAGATATATACAGATGGGGGACAAAATAATATGAACACCTATGAAAAAGTATGCTGTATTTCACACCTATAGTACAGCCACGCCACCTGCAACAGAAGTCTGCCACCTGGTGAGCGTGAAGAGGAACCTATCTGTCTCAACAGTAGTCACAAATGTTACGTGCTTGGTTCTAAATTTCTGTAATAAGTTGAGATGTCAGACCTTATAGAGTTCCAAAGAGGAATGATTGTTAGGGCGCGTTTAAGTGGAGCATTGGTTACGGAAACAGCAAAGCTTTTGTTGTGTGCAAGAGATACCTGTCAGAGGTTATGACAGCATACACGAAAGAAAGTAAGACGACGTCTTCAAAGCACCACAGTGGCCAAAAGTCAAAGCTTGCTGATAAGGATAGAAGAGCTTTGAAGCGCATAGTAGCCCGAAAGCGCAAGCAATCCTTATTCGAAATAACACCTGAAATGAGCAGCCATCTCCAGGACCCCGTTTCAACAAAAATTGTCAAAAGGGAACTTCATGCTGCGAACATTTATGGCAGAGTGGCAATTCGAAAACCCTTGGTGACAGCAACTAATGCTTTCAAGCAACGCTAATGGTGCAGAGACCACAAAGTTTGGTCCCCACAGATGTGGCAACAGGTAATATGGTCAGATGAATCATCATTTACCCTATTTCAGACTACCAGGCGCATTTATGTCTGGCGAACGCCCCCAGAAGCCTTTAATCCTGAATGCCTCTTGCCGACTGTGAAGCATGGGGGTGGCTCAATTATGGTATGGGGTGCGATATCTTGGCGTGGTCTTGGGCCACTTGTTATTCTGCATGGGCGTGTCAAATCTAATCACTATCTGAGCATTCTAGAGGATCATGTCCATCCGTTTGTCCAGACTGTGTTCCCTGGAGAGCGACGGCTTTTTCAAGTCGACAACGTCCCCATACACACTGCCAGATGTGTCCAAGAATGGTTCAAAGAGCATGACAGTGAAGTTGAACATCTCGCCTGGCCCCCTCAGTCTCCGGACTTAAATATTACTGAACATTTATGGGGATATTTAGAGTTCAAACTTCGTTCCCGATTTCCACCTCCATTCGGACTTTCGGAAATAGAGACAAGCTTAATATTCCTTTAAATGTTGTCCATGACCTTTATGCATCTATCCCCCGTCGCATTCAATCTGTTCTTCAGTCAAAGGGTGATCCAACCCCCTATTAATAAAGATTTTCCTTATTTCACAGATGTTCATATTATTTTGTCCCCCATCTGAATTTAAATATCAGTCAATGAGCAAAGAAGAAGCAACCGTTCAGCTCCTAATGGTCTAACAAAACAAAACATACGGTAAAAACAAAAACATAACAAACCAAATCAAAGCAAAAACAATTTTTGCATTTGCTGCCACATGATTTTCTTTTTACTCATTATTTCACATTTTTTTGTTTTACTTTATGTTTTCCCTTAGAATAATGTTCTGTAAGATATTGTTATCAGCTAGAGTATGGGACTTTAGCCATCCTGTACAGAAGTTCCCTGGAATGCAGGACAATTTTTCAAAATACTGGACTGTCCCTTGAAATCCGGGACATCTGGCAACCCTGCCCCTGGTATTAAGCAATAAGTTTAAAGTTAGGTCTTGTGTCATTCATTGTAAAAGTGAGGCATCTCCTTGTTTGATTTTACCATGCCATATTGTTTTAAGCCCTTTGCCAACTTTTCTTTATAAAAAAAATAAATAGAAGTATTCAGATACTATTTGTCATTAGATATTTATCTTTCAAAAATTTGAGTTGCTTCACCTTTATGCTAACAGATATAACTAAATGTGATACCGATTTGCTAACGAAAGAGCATTTAAAAAATATAGAGATACACCACTTTACAATGAATGACACACATGTATGACTTTACCGTTGACTACCATCACTGATGCAGATAGATTTTAGCTTGGAGGGGAGGGGTCTTAACAGTATCTTTGTGTACATAAACTACCATATTAGGATTGGCAATGTGTGTCAAAACCATGAACACTTGGTTTTATGCCCCACCCCTTACTGTGTAGCTGTTTGATATGAAAAATCAAATGTTCGATTATTTGATGCTTATCAGCCTTACCAAGAAAACATATGTTAGTATAATAATGAAAAACAGTTTAAAAAAGTTATCAAAAGAGCATAGTGAAATTTAATTTTTGATGAATAAATTATTGTTTGCCTTTGTCCCCCATTACAACATAAGGCAGTGATATTTTTTAAAAGTAGCCAAATGTAACTAGAAATGGGCACTTGAACAGACACAGTCACTGAAAGTTTGTTAACATCAAAGATATAGACAGTCTGAGAACCATTTTTAGAAATTTTCTTTTCTTCCTAATAAATTTGGTGACTTTTCTTAAAATTTCATCTCATTAAAGACCTTATATTTCGATAACGGGGGACAAGGACAAATGATTTTTCGCTCAAAAAAACATATTTCATTATGCTCTTTCAATTGCTACTTACATAAAAAGATTTTATTGTTACACTACCAGTGTGGTTCCTGGGTTAGATATGAGATGCCTAATATGAGGTCAAATCAAAAAGGCTTTGCGCCTATTTTTTTTAGCCAAAATATGGCTGTGAATACAAAGCAAACATATGCATTCCCAGCAGTCACAGTTCCTGGAACCGTACCAACTTTATCTGCTTTTTGCTCGGAAGAGCGGAGCTGCTATCAGTCATTTAAGATGACGGTTGTTCTTCAAACGTCCACAACTTATGAGGAGCAAAGTGTTATTTGTTTTGTGTGGAGAAAATGGACAAAAGCCCGTAGCAATTCAAAGGGGCAGTCTAGACCTTGCCCTAGTGATTTTTCACATTTTTGCTCCACTGAAGAAGTTTCTGGCAGGACAGATTCACGTGTGGCGAAGAAGCCAAGAACGTAATCTGACGGTGGTTCCACAGGCAGCCGGAAAATTTTACCACAGTGGGATCTCTAATTTAGTGCTGCGATGGGACAAAAGTCTGAACCGGTGTGGTGACTATGTAGAGAAATCATGTAAGGTATGGTGTACACTACGTATATTTGTAAATACCTGTATGTACCTGTTTTTGGCAAATAAAAAAAAAAGGGAAGAGACTTTTTGATTTGCCCTTGTAAAATATTTTTTCATTACAGTGAACTTGTAAGCTTTGCCGTAAAAGCAACCAAATGTGAGAAACTGAGCTTCACTGCTTTTTCATCTTTCGCTGCTTTTTTTTTTTTACCTGTTCTATTTTGTATACTGGTACACAATTTAGAACTTAAAAATTTCCAAAAACGTATGTTTTTTCTTTAAAATTTCAAAGATTATTTAATTGCATGCATTCTTTGAAAATAATTTGAATGTTTTTTTTTGCAGACACTTTATTAATCCTCCTTCTCATGAAAACGATCCAACAATTTGTAACGAAGGAAGATCTTCCAATACCTTGTATATTTTAATATTTATGGTAGCCCAGATATTAATTGGTAGTGGAGGCACTCCAATATTTACTCTGGGAACAACTTACATTGATGATCATGTAAAGAAAGAGAGCTCTTCAATGTATATTGGTAAGCAAACTTTATTTCAGCCATCCACAGCTTTTAGTATGTAGTATTTAGCTAATTTATGTCCTATCATCCCCTGCGAAAACTAATGCATGTAGTTCTGTCAAAAAAATTGAATCAATTTTGTTTTATTCCAATTTTCCGTAAAATATAATTTGAGAATATCTCATTGAAGAAATAACACTCTTTTTAAATTTTTGCAACATATTAAAGGCCTAAAAAACTGCATTTCCTCAAGGTCAAGCAGCTCTATCGAAAGCGCTGCTTTATAAGCATGCCACTTTGTTTTAAGGGGGTATTCTAGTCTAAAAATTCAAGAGTTACAGTTAATTTTGTTTCATACTCTTTTGCTGAAATGAGACTGCAAACTTTAAATGCATTTTTCTCGAAACCAGTTTTTTTGATATGGTTGACAAGATATCTGAAGTTCTAATGCACCGATTTACTTGAAATTTGGTACGCATTTTTTTAGTACTATCAAAATTGTCTCAACATAGGGGTTTTTGTATTTTTTATATTTTTATTATTTTTTTAAAAAATACCAAAGTTTAAAAAATGAGCCAAAAATTGATCTTGTTTTTTTTCCAAAATGACACCATTTTGTGAAAAAAATTTTATTTTCAAATTGGCTACGTCCAGACAATTCTACATATTTGTTTAATAAGAAGTAACCTTAACTATATGTTACCACCTGGAGGATTGGAATCATGTCCACCAGGAGACACCCCTTTTTTTAGAGTCCCCACTTTACCAGCCACCACCAACTTCAATTTTGATTTTTTTCCCAACTATTATGCATTTTTATACTTTTAAAGTATCAATAAAAAACTGATAAAAGTGGATCAAGAAAATAGCTACTGTTTCTTTTTCTATTATGCCCATCAAATCACCTTCAAATCAAGTCTCTAGACTAGAATACCCCCTTAAACAACTTTAGAATTCTAAAATACGGCTCATCCAATTAAGTGCATAAATTGTCGGTATTTGCCAAATCAAAATTATTTTGCTGTCAAAGGATGCTTTCTGCTGGACAGAAATGCATGAAATTTCTTTTTGAATTATAACTAGAACTTGGTCTGGTACAGGCTGTTTTGGTGTGTAGATTATGTTAAAAATGAGTTCATTGCTCTGCATGCTATGGATACAATATAATTCACAATTTAGTAGCAATCATGTTGGGAGCTCTATAAATAGCTAAAACACCTTAAAAGTGACAAAATGCACATTTTGTACAGGACTAATTGTTAATAGACTAGAAAGTATGGAACAAACTAGGATAGGGAAGGGGACAAAAGGTATGTACTTGGGTCTATGGTACATTAAATCAACAGCAACAATCTAACAGGCATTTGACACAATCTTCAACAATCTGAATTCTTATAAATATACATAAATGTAATATCAAAAATTTATTAAAGAAAATTGGTATGTGAGAACAAATAAATCCCAACTCTTGGCACATGTAACGCATGCATTTTTTTTCTTTCAGCAGACATATTTCTTCGTATGTAGAAGAATACTTGAAATATTTTATACATGATTTCAGTGTTCATTGAACATTGATGTTGCTTAGATTAACTCTCCTATCATGGGATTAACAAAAAGTTGGTCTTAGTTAGTACATAGTATCTTCAGTGGCATAAGATCTGCAAGAAGCGTTTATTCTGGAAGATAATTCTCTGAGATCCTCCCCCCTCCCCCAATCAAAACTAGTGTTAATGCTTAAATTTTTGACAGTAAATTAGTTATTTTATTCAAAAAACAGTGATGATACTATTGTTACACATTTTAAGTTTTTGTTACTGTATCCTTAATTTTAGGATGTATGTATAGTATGGTTGCCTTTGGTCTTGTGTGTGGTTTTTTACTTGGTGGTTATTTGCTCTCTTTCCATGAGAACTACTTTTTGTACAACACTGTGCCTCCTAATTTATATCCTGGTCATCCAAGATGGATAGGAGCTTGGTGGGCTGGATTTGTGATCTGTGGTGTCCTGCTCCTTTTGGTAATTTTTATTTATTTATCTGTTACTTTTTATGTTCAATGAATTTATATTGTGTATTTTAGGAGATACTAAATGTGATGTTAGAAATGTATGTTGTTAAATTAAGAGGGACTTCAACAAAGTGCTCCCATCAAAGGCCAAACTTCATAGAATGAAATTGAAAGTTAAATAAATTGCATATTTTCATGAATTTTATTGATGAAGGTTTGCAAAAAATAGATTGAATTAATATTTCAAGATTAAAATGTCCAAGGAAAAAAATATTTAACAATAAATAATCTCTTGCATGTAGATACTATCAATGTAGTTTCTTTAAACTATAGTTAAATACTGATTGCTTAAAATTTTCTACATTAACAATACACTGATAATATTTTTCAACAATGTCAAATACTTCCTGTTTCGTAACATGAATTTAGAATCTTGAGAATGAAGTGTTTTATATGAAGGTTATCTGGATACAGCTTTGCCTGACGAAGAAAGAAGTATTAAGCTAATATAACTGCTGCTATTAGTGATTACCTTTGTGAAATAAACATCAAACAATTCCAAATGTCTATTTTGACTCTATGTTGGAACACTTCATTAAAAGTTAATTTTTTTTTCTTAAAATCGCAGTTCATTCATGTTAAGGTTTGAAAAAGTTTTATTTTTCTTAACAGTATGTTCAGGAATTAATTGTGTACACTGAAGGCTTTTATTGATATAATGCTCGATAAACTCATATTTATGTTGTTGTTTTAGAAGCATGAATTCAAAATTGTGATTTTTGTTTCTGGTAGATATCTATTCCCTATTTTGCATTTCCCAAAGTCCTTTTAAGGGAAAAGCAACGATTGCGATGGGAAGAGAAAGGGGAATATTACAGTACAAGACGTCTCAAAAGTGAAAGCAACACTTTAGAAAGACAAAATGGGCAAGAAATCGTGACGTACTCTGGACAAAGTGACGGCCATTGTAATGTCAAAGAGAAATCGAAAGAATATGGAAAGGATATAAAAGGTACTCTGAGACATATGGACTTATTAAAGTATTAAATTTCATTATATTAATAGTATATTAACTCCTTGTAAATATTATTTACACTTTAATCTTAAAAGGCATCTTTAATCTTGAAAGGTATCTTAAATACTTTCATTCTTGTTAGAAGAAGGTCTTAATATTTATACCTCTCTATCAATAGCAGACAACGCCATCACCTACTTTGATGAAAATATTTAACAGTGCTTGTGTATTGTGTAAAGATAATTCATGCTGGTATATTAAATGCTCTTAGAAAACCTTTAAAAGAAATTTTCTTGTGAGGCGCAAATCAATTTGTCTTTCAGTGCAAAAGAGAATAAATAAACACCTTTTGCTTAAACTAAAAGCATTGTTTCTGTATGTTTGTGTAAATTTCTGCAGTGTTTAAATTTTAAATGAAATTTAAAACTGATTTAACTCCATTGTACATTTTGTGAAAAAAAAGGAAAAATCTAAATTTTTAAAAATAGTTAGATACATATTTTTTTCAAACTTTTTTCTGTTTAAAAGTTCTCTTTTTGTTTTGCAGTGATATTTTTCTATTTTTTCTTTTTTATAAGAGGCAACATTTGATTTGTATTTCAGATGCTACTGCTTTAGGACATTGTTAGCCATTTTGCGGAAATCGTGACAATGCCATGAATATTTATAGCACTTTCATTGTGTTTCCATAAGCAATTAGCAAAATTTAATGCATGATTTATTGATTACAATTATAGTAGTGTTCCAGATTGCATTTCTTATTCATTTAGTTTAAAAGTTTTATACGATTAAACCCTGCTATAACAACCTCTCAATGGACCGACTTAAGAGATTGCTTTAGCTGAGGGTTCGTTCATCTGATTTTTCAACAATGAAAAACTCGGAACTTGCAAAGATACTTTTATAATAAACCTCTGCATTATACACTGTTACCATTAGTAATTAGGTGAAATATTACCATTAACATATTGCACTCAATAATAAGCAATCCACGAAAATTTACCATTAAACAAAATTGTCCATAAGATGTTATTTTAAGTTATAAGCGTTTGAATTTTATTTGCATTTTGCCAATTTTTCAATCAACTATTGTAAACATACCCCCCACAACATGTTAATCTATAGTTTCAGCTTAAAAAAAATAATAATAATAAAACTTGTTTCAACCAAAATTTGGCTTGCAATGTCAGTAGAACATTGCCTCATTGTAGGACTCTTTGTTCATTGACATTGTAGGACATTGTATGACATTGTAGAATTGTTTGTCATCTTGTTTTCTAAAGTGAATTAAATATCATCATCATTGTTGATTTTTTCATCAAGCATGAACATAATTGGCATGGATGCCCTTTCTGGGCCCTGGCCTTTGTTGAACTTCTATAAAATGAATTATTTTTGTTCCAGATATTCCAAAATCCATGTGGCGTCTTCTAAGTAATCCAATATATGTTGTCACATGTCTTGGTTCATGCATGGAACTGTCAATTGTGAATGGATTTCTTGTCTTCCTTCCAAAATATTTGGAAACCCAGTTCAGCATTGGGAAATCTCAAGCAAGCATTTTTACTGGTAATCAACTTACATTTGTTATATTTTTATGAATATAACTAAAATTCAGCTACATGGCTGTCAAATAACGTAAAATATCTTGAATGCAATTTTTGCTCTTTTAACATCTGTACTCCACCAACTTACATTTGTTGTGTTTTTATGAATACAATTAAAGTTCAGCAATATGGCTGTCAGCTAATCTGAAATGTTTTGAATGCCATTTTTGCTCTTCTAACCACCTCTGCCCTGCCTGCAGTTTTTTACTTACAACTTTTTTAAGATGAACCTTTGAAATTTTTGTTGATAGAAATTATCAATAAAAATGTAAAATCAATTATGTTATGAGAGAGTAAAAAAAAAATACATTTAAAGTTTGTAAACAAATTTTGTTTTTAGTTTTAGATTCGTGATTTCTTTAACCACCTTAAGTAAAATTTGTACCTGTCCTCAATGGTTAATGATCTAACTGCCATATTTAATTTTTATTTTGACTCTAGAATAATATGAACTAAAACTGTTTCATTATTAACACTCCACTTTTTTATATATTTTAATGAGCATGTCTTTTGAATGAATGAATTCCCTACTGGAAATTTAATATTATATGTACTTTCTATCCAAGCCTTTAATGAAACATTTATTAAAGCTGAAAAATATTTTTCAGTGTGTCTAAAATTAATTTTTTTTTTTATTATTACTTATTCGCTCATCCTATTTTCTATTGCTTCGATTAAACATTTCTTCTTTCTTTATGGAATTTTCTTATTAAAGAAGTGCTGTTAATTCTTTTTAAAGGGGGAATTGCAATACCAGGAGCTTGTGTTGGAATTTTTATGGGTGGTTATTTATTAAAACGCTTCCAGTTGAAACCAAAAGGTATGATTTTAATTAATTTTATTTATTTATTTCATTTTTTTACAATGTAAATCAAAGATAGGTTTCAATCTTTCCACCATATCTTGAAACAAAATATTGGCAAATATTCTATTTTTTAAATGTAAAATAAATAATTGATTTTTGTTTTCCATGCAATATTTCAGGTGCAATACAATTTGTTTTGTTCTTCAATATTTTGTGTATGGGCTTGTACACACTTCTGTATTTCTTGGGATGTGACAATATTCGAATGGCTGGAGCTACTCTTCCATATTTTAATAAGTAAATGCCTATACTAATTTTCATTTTAAAAGTCCTTATTATTTTTAAAATTTTGTAAGTTATTTTTTCAGTAGCAATTGAAATGTCTATTTTAATTTTGAAATGTTTATTTGCAACTGGGAAAAAACTATTTTGTATCACATAAGGTCTTAGTTTGCTTCTGTTCCAAAAAATTTGTTATTTAATGGAAATAATTAAGCTAAAATGTAACTTTCATTACCATTGTTAAAAAATGATATTTAAGTAGGGAAATGAATGTTAGTAAACTTGAAACTAATACGTAATTTAAAAATAGCACATGCTATAGGCCAAACTGTTTATTATCCTGTCTCCTATCATTTATACTAACAAAATGTTTTTGTTCTTTTCTGGCAGTGGTATACACGTCTTATAGTTTAGAATTACCTAAATTGTTTTGCAGGAGTGATTGAATAATTTGTTAAACATTCATTTGAGCACAATTTTTGAGTCAAGTTTGCAGGGTAGCAAAGAGTAATGTAGTGACAGAGGGACAGTATGCACTTTGTTTTAAATTTTTTTCAAATTCAAGCGTAGCGTATTCTTACTCATTTTATTTCAATGTATTTTTAATTTCAATAAACCCTAAGTTTACATCAACAAGCATCCCCTCTCACCATAGCTTTTGATATTTTTTTGTTTTTAGCAATATTTTCCCAATACATTAGGCTTTCTCTCATATCTTTATTCATATCTCCCCCCATCTTTTTTCAGTCCCCCTGTTTTTTTCTCCAAAGATGGCCAAAATGGGTATTAAGTGTCCTTGATGAGATTTTTTTTGGGGTTAGAATCGGACTTTTCTCTCAATGGTGTTTGGAGTTAGTTTGGAGTAATTAGGTGGAAGATACCCACCCACACTTATTTTCTCTATCATTTTACTCTATTTTCATTTTTTCCCTTTTAATTTTTCTCAAGATAATTTTGTTTTGTTTTTGTTTTTTGAAGCATTTTTACAATACTAAAAGATTGCTGTTATGCTCTATTTGACTTAAACTGCAAAGTTGGTTAATTAGTACTCATTCTTAAAAATAAATTACCCAAAAAGTATTTTGATGGAACAGTAAAAATTATGTACACAATGTTTTCCCTTGAAATTGATTATACTATTTCTTGTCCACAGTACTTTGACTGCCGAGTTTGAGCCATTTCAAGTAAATTTGACTGCAGATTGCAATATGGGCTGCCGCTGTAGTCAAAATGAAATTGAACCTGTTTGTGGAAGCAATGGAATTACATATTTCTCTCCATGCCATGCTGGATGTAAAGCAGAAGTTGACCATAAAATTAATGTGAGTAACATATATTTTAGACAATGCACTGTGACAAAACATTTCACAAAAATTATTTTTATCTTGTGATTTCAAATAAAATTTTAAAATAGCTAATATCTAAGATTTTTTTTATCAGTACAAATCAAAAAAAATTGACGGTTCCCTACTGCACCTGAGTATAATGCAACAGTTTTTTTTTTTTTTTTGAAATTAGCTATTTTACTTAGTTTATTTTTTACACAAAGCATGATGTCTTCTTTCATAAACATTTTTGTTGAAATGTATACCTTTAAATGCATGCCTCTATAGAAATTATTTAAAGTTTGAAACGGCAAAAATTATTCCTCTGTTCTGTATTGTTGAAAGAAAAAAGATAACAGTAAAACAAAATCAAGGATATTAAAATATTTTTTAATTTACAAATTATTATAAATTTTGTTTTAAGACATGCCAAAAAAAAAAAAAAAAGCAAGCCACTAAAATTCAGTTTTTTCAGGGAGTAGAGCCATCCTATATTTCCTACAAATCCTATATTTTTACAAAAAGGGAAAAATATTGAAAGCTAAGATCCTATATTTTTGGTACCGCAGAAACTACTTTCTGAATTCAGCATATCCGTGCACCTGGAAAGTCATAGAAAATTATGGAAAGTCATGGATTTCGACCATGATCGATTTGGTCATGATTTTCAGCAAAAAACGTTCAAAAATCATGATAACACTGTTGTACATGAATTTTGGGTTCTAGAGCTACATACTTACCAAATTTTATGGGTTAGGCATAAAATTTACAAATTCCAGTCTTTTTTAAAAGTTTTAATGCATCAGTCAAGATTTTTTACTCATTTCAAAATCTGATGGCATTTGCTTCTGTAAAACTCGCTGGTTTCCTTTTAGTATGTTATTTTACCCTTTGAGCATTTACAATTTTGTGTTCCCACTATTTTTAGCCCATATTATATTAAAAATTGTGTAATTAAAGACTTCTTCATTCCTGCCATTTTGGCACGTCCACTCAAAATTTCAATCTATTTGCATCCGAGCGGATTCAAGCCAAGTCCGCAAGTAAAAACTATTTTTAAGTTTTACCAGTGTTTATCTTAAATTTATGATACAAAATAGTTCTGAAAATTCAAGTAAATAACACTTAAAAGCCAAAATTTAAATCTCTGGTAGAAAAGTGCCGGAAAATTGTCACTCATGAAAATGGATTGAGCATACTATGAATATTGAAAACCATTGTATTGTAATGCTTATCGTTATTTGTGCAATTTTTAATGTTGTTATAATGTATTTAATTAATTGCAATGTACAGCAAAAAAAGAAGAAAAAAAAATTAAAATGCTTCTGACACCATTCTGGCTTATTCTTATGCAAAATAACCGCATGAATCCAAGTAAACCACACATAACCCACTATTTTTTGGAGATAGCTCCCCTTCCCCTTTTTTCTTTTTCTTTTCTTTTCTTTTTCTTTTTTCTTTTTTTTTTTTTTGCATTTGACAATAAACATTTTGATTTAGAAGGGATTTTTGCATAAGGTGAATTTTCCACATGCAAACGAACAAGAGGGGCTGAAACTCTACAAAAATGTTGTATGCATACAATGTTATTACTCAGTCCAATATTCTATTTCATTAATAATGTCCATTTCGGTGAAAGTGCCATTTTTACTACATTACTTTCGTTGATGTTATGATTTTGCAAGTAAGATTTTAGGGAAAGTGATCGATATAAATGAAAGTAAAAGCGGCCTGTAATTGAAATAGAACCTTGAAATTGTCAACTAGAATGAGATAAAGAAATAAACATTTCGTAAATTAACTTTTAAAAATGTTTTTTTTTTTTAATTTCTTTTTTGGTTATTTTTTAGAATTTGCCAACAGGCTTCGCAGGCCTCTTTTGGCCCATGGATAGTAGGTTGTGCATCCGTGTTTTAAAGCAAATATTTAAAATACTACTTGCTTTCATTGATTATAAAGTTAAGTAATAACATTTATGCTCTACTAAGTGCCTTATTCCTTTCCAATTTGATTCTTTTTTATTGAAACCCAAGCAATTTGAGAAAATTTTCACGCCTAAAACACTGTATTCTTCAGTATGTCCCCCTCCCTGAAATAGTAATCTGTGTCTGCCCGTGCTGTAAATAATTCAGTAAATCAATTAATACAGGAAGTTTCTTTACAGATGGTATGCAATGTGCAACGCTTCCAAGATTTTGTTTTTTGCACAATGTGCATATATTTTTTGATATGGGGCTCATACAAGTGTGGCAGATACTCTGGTTTAATCTGAAAAATATTTGAAAATATTTTGTATAAAACTTCAGAAAGAGAAGATTGTTTTTGATGATTTAAAATCTTTTTTTAGATTGAATATCCCCCCCCCTCCCTCAAGTCCCCCTCTTTGCTTCACGTGCTCTTATTTTTGCACTTTTCACCTCTCTGGCACCCATTCCCCTGCAAATAAGAAAAAAATGCTATGAAACTGCCAAAAATTGAAAAAAAAAAGGGCGGATGGGGGAGCCACATATCTCCTAAAAGTGGTGGATGATGAGGAAAAATGGCCACATTTTTATTCAGTGGTTGAATTTTACTTAAGTTCAGCAAGATTAGTGTCTGAAGCATTTTTAATGCTACACAGTGTTATTATGCTTTCATTTGAAATGCTTTGTCTTTTCCCCTACAGAGTTATTCCAATTGTGCCTGTATATTAGCCAATACAAGTAGGAGTCATGATGTGCTTGCATTTCCACTTGCAACCAATGGTCCTTGTCCTAATGTTTGTGATGTTATAATACCATTCATGATCCTGCTTTTTGTTATGACCCTTGTGGTATCTATTACACATATGCCTCTTCTAATGATTACTCTCAGGTATTGCCTTTCTTTTAAAATATTTGAAGGTTATATTATTGTATAATAGTGGTTAGATGGGTATGTTGTTGCTGCATGTTTATTGCCCCAACATCAGTACGATTTAGCCATATCTTATATTATTTAAAAAAAATAATTTTCGGAACTCTTAGAATTTGAAATTTATTTGTACTGTAGTATCTCCAAATAGCAGACAGTCACAGGACCAGAAGTTGTGTCCATTATTGGGAGAGGGAGGTATCCTCTGCTAGGGAAGATTACTTTGAGAATTCTGTTTTTTTGAGCTTATAGCAATTAATTTAACAACAAGTTACTATATTATTTATTTTGTATTTTCCAACACTGGTTTGGGACAGGACAGGTGGTTTTTACCATCCAAGACTATTTTAAACTGTCCAAAACTATGCTAAAGCTTAAGTGTTGTAATCTAATCAATTTGTATTTACTGCAAATTTGTATTTACTTTGTAATGCATAAATATAGATATTAATGAGGTTTAATTAATGAGTATTTGATAATATTTTTCTCAAACGTCTATTAAAAAATATTTTACTTCAAAAAATTGCCAAAGACTATTACTTAAAAACTTCCTTATGTAACAGTTGATAGAGTTATGAAAGGAAATTCACAACACTACCAAGACAACTAATTTCCGTTCCATTTATAACTCAAAGGAATGTTATTAAATGTGCAATATTGAGATGCAAAACAAAATTTTAAATAAAGCTTAATTTTTTGATGGTTTTAAGCTTTACATGATGTTTTAACGAAAATTATTTTTTAAATCATAGATTAAAGATCAAGAAAATGATGATTAAAACACTTGTTATAAAACTTGTGCTACTCTTATTTTAGTTCATATTTCTAATACATTCTGTAACTATAAAAAAATTGTAATTTATTGCATTTAGCCAACTATTGCACTATATTTTGAACACTTTTTTCTGCACACATGCATAAATGTCGAAAAATTTGGTTTATGGAAAAAAAAAATCCTGCATAATAAAGAATTTAACTTCTACATAAGTAGATTAAAATCAGCTGCATAAATAAGTTATACATATATTTATACCTGAATGTTCACATTGAATAAATACATTAGATAGTAAAAAAAAAGGACACATTTTGTTCTGTTTTTGATATTTTCTCACATAATCTAGTTGCTCAAAAAGTAATTTTGAATACTTTCGGACACAAGGATTTTGAACAGGATGGTAAAAACCTTGCCAACCCTGCTTTCATTTGCACACATGCAAAAACATAGGGAAATTTGGTTACTATTCTCAAAAAAAAAAAAAAAAAAAAAACTAAACTCATGCATACAAATTGAAATTTTAATCAAGAATCCAACTTTTATGTAACTAGTTTAAAATTAGCTGCATGAATAAGTTGAATGTTCTCATTGAATAAATGTTCAATACATAACATTATTTTGATACATTTTATTCTGTTTTTGATGTTTTCTTAGAGAATACAATTTTTCTAAAAATATAATTTTGGACAGGACGGTAAAAACCTGTTTTTACTGTAGTGTCCAAAACCTTGCCAACCCTGGTGCACTATAATCATTGTGTTCTAAAAGTCTCATCCCAGTTGTGAAAAAAACCATACTTAATTTTGTATAACTAATCATTTTGTCTTGTATAAAAGAAGAGATAATGTACATTAGGCCATAATTAGTTTAAATAATTGAATTATTAGTTTAAGAAATTTTACCACTTTTTTATCATTGAAGATCAGTTTCCCAGTATAAATTGTTCCTGTTATTAGAAACTCTACACAGGGTTATTAGTCCACCTGCAACCCGCTATAGCGCGCAAACGAGAATCTTGCTTTGCATAAATTCAAACTCTGAGAGGAAAATGACCAACAGGAAAGAAATTGAAATTTTAAAGCCCTCTACCCTGTATCCAACTCATTTACCTCAAATTCAATTCAACTCTAAATCCACAGCCTTGTTGTTTGATGTTTAATAATGGTTGTTGCAATAATTTGTTTCTTCTTTCATTCTGAAGTTTTAATTAATCCTTTTTTTGGCAATGGGAAATTTAAAAAAATTCGAAAGGCTCTTTTTTTAACAGACATAAAGAAAAGTGCTGGTGATTTTATTATTGAGAAAAAATATTACTTAGAGAACATTTTATCATTCATTTATTTTCTACTAGTGGTACCTGCACGGCATTGCCCGTAGTAGAAAAATTAAAAGATCTTTTTGTTTGCCTGTATATTTACAAATAATGTATGGTGAATTTCTCGCCAATTGGCTTGCCCATGCTATGGTTCTACGTTATGATAACATGGTAATTTACTTGTCCATCTTATGATAATTTTGCTTGGGAAAATGTTCTTAAAATTGGAGTAGAAAAAGAACAAAATCAAATTTTCGAATAATCGCTTCGAGGTGCACACTAAGGTGAATCGAAAAAACAAAATTTTGAATCTTAATTTGGAATACCCCCCAAAAGCTGTGCATATGTAAGTACAATACACATGTAAAATATTATCAAGTTTGAATAACTCCTTGAGGGTCCCACCAAGGCTTGAATTTTTCCAAAAATAGGGAAAAAGATCAATTTTCCAAAATTTTTATGAAAATAATAAGGTTTGAAATTGTTGTTCGAATACCATTAAAATGTTTCCTTTTAACACTCTTTCCATGTATCTTCAAAATTATTTACCTTCTTTGTAATATTAAGTTCGCACATAAGTTTGTAAAATTTCGTGAAATGAACAAAAACTGTCTTTTTTCAAGCTTTTCTGCACATTGAAATATTTTTTTCTTTTAAAGTCTAGTATTTCTTTTTGCAATGACTGTGCAGAATGCAGTTTTAAATAGAAATGAAATTATACTTTATTACATTAATAGGCCAGAAACCTACGAAAAGGAACGTAATTGCTTCAAATTGGGTCAGTGGTAAATTTTCGCACCTGTCTAGCAATTTACCTATTGATCCTGAAAGTTCACATGGACCAGCAGTTTTACCACTAAGTAATGCAAACAGGTGACGCAAAGGCTGCTCGCATGCAGTTCGCAGATTAACCATGGGATAGGATGTCCATTTTATTCTGTATGGCCGCAATTTCAGCGTTCGTTTTTCCGGTATTCGCGGCAGTGCCATCATAGCCAAAAGCTAAAGTTCCTTAATGCTTAAACAATTTTCAGTGCAAAAATCACATTGCTGTCGCGACATGTTTTCCCGTTTCAGAAGTTGGCGTCACATGACCCAAATAAAGAGAATTGGGTTTTTAAACCATGAATTCCTTGCTTATGGTTCTTCTATGGTATCTGTCTCCAACCATTTCTTTTGTCATAGTTTTGTCGTTTCGGCTATCGAAAAATGTACTTTTCAAACCCTTTCACTTCTAGTTTACAGGTTTTGAAGAGAAGCACATACTTCGTCTGTGACCTGTGTGACACGTCTGTCGCTGTCTTCGATTTCTGTTCAGATTCCTATCAACAACTTTAGAGCTATAATTATTTGACACAGCACCAAAATCCTGTAATGTTGCTGAAGCAATAGCTGCAGCACATTGCACATCTGTCAGTCTGTCAGAAATGCTATACAGGTCACACTCTTGATAGAGTTGGCAGAGAAACCTTCATTAATACTGCTTTTGAAGTGACATCAACACCAAAAGATGTTGATAACTCTGATAACGGCAGTATAGCCGTTGCAAATTTTTCTTCTTCTAGAATTGAAACAAAACTTTGCTGTTCTTCATCAGTGTTATTACAGCATCTCGTTACTTAAGTAAAAATCTGAAAAAAATATTGATCCTGTCATTCAACCAAATGCCTATTTTTGCCACCTGGAAAATATTTTCTTAACAATGATCACTGATGAACGAAAGCGCTTTGTGAAGAATTTTGAAAGCCAGACAAGTGGCTTCTGTTCATAAAGAAATAAGAGAATAATTATATAATCCAAATATTAACTTAAATGCATCAGACAACTCTTATGTTATCAACCGGCAAAAATGTGCAATAACTGCCACCCCTCTCCTATTTTAGCTGGTATATCTAATGAAAGTCTTCAACAATAGATTGAAAACACCAACACCAATTTTGCATTCGTTTAGTTCCCCTGTCGCACTCAGGTGGTGGAATGCTGTGTTAACATGGTGACAGAAGCTTCTTTGTTTGTGATTAATCAATCGGCAAGAGATGGCTTCATACAAGCAAAAATGAAATCTCGAAATATCATGGTATTGTTTGAATCAAAAAAAGATTTCAAAGAGGTGTCATGAATGGATATGATGAACTAACTATTTTCTGTGACTTTAACTAACTAATACTTTTCAAGTAACTCATTTTGTGAAATGTTGATGCTTATATGTCAGAGCAACTGTGTGTGAATAAATATACATTCTTTGTAACCAATGCACTTCTCTCTATGTTTTTCTAGTTAATACAACT
This sequence comes from Uloborus diversus, assembly GCF_026930045.1. NCBI lineage: Eukaryota > Metazoa > Arthropoda > Arachnida > Araneae > Uloboridae > Uloborus > Uloborus diversus. The sequence goes on from NC_072735.1 coordinate 46,219,551, forward strand.
AAATCATTTTGATAGTTTACTTCAAATGTAAAATGAATGATACATTTATACTTAATACATGTGGCTCGGCAGATGGAAAAGGTAGAATGGAGCTCGAAATGCGGCCACCTCTTTTTAGTGGGTGCTGAGCTGTTAATGTAATAAAGTTTAAATTTTATTCCGTTTAAAACTGCATTCTGTACAGGCGTTGCAAAAAAGGAAACTGGACTTTAAAAGAAGAAATACTGCAATGTGCATAAAAGCTTAAAAAAGGTCAGTTTTTGGTTAATTTCGCAGAACTGTACAGCTTATGTGCGAACTTAATGCTGCAAAGACTGTAAATAATTATAAATATACATGAAAAGAGTGTTCAAAGGAAGCATTTTAACCACAGTAGAACAAAAATTTTAAACACTAGTATTTTCATAAAAGTTTTTGAAAATAGACCTTTTTTTCTTTTTTTGGAGAAATTCAAGACTTGGTAGGACCCTCAAAGAGTTGTTCAAACTTGATAATATTTTACATGTGAACTGTACTTACACATGCACAGCTTTTGGCAGGTATTCCAAATTAAGATTCAAAGTTTTGTTTTCTTCGATGCCCATGTTACGGTTTCACGTCATTTTAATTTTGTAATTTACGTCCATCATGTGATAATTTTGTTCTTAAAATTGGAATATAAAAAAAACCACATTGAATTTTCGAAAAATCGCTTCGAGGTGCACACTCCCATGCTACAAACTAACTTGGTGCCAAATTTCATGAAAATTGGCCGAACGGTCTAGGCGCTATGTGCGTCACAGAGATCCAAACACACAGAGAAACTTTCAACTTTATTATTAGTAAAGATGGTATATTTATTTATTTTTAGCAACCAGGAAAAAGTAAAATCCAAGACTTTATTTTTACTCAAAAGCTAGCAATTTTGTAAAATATAAAATATACTTTGTAGTGCTTTATTTTTTTTAATTTATTTTATTAGTTTTTTTTTTGAAAACAATTAAAAGAATTTTTTACAAAAAAACAGCATAAGCTGCATTGTTTAAAAGGTGCTATTACTTAATTTTTCATTTATTTATTATTCTCATATCTATTTCATCTGGTGAGAGATTCATATTTTGTTTTTAGAAATTAACTCAAAACCTTAGAAAGGTATATTTGGCATAATTTAGTCCTAGCTAATTATGATAATATTAATCAGATGAGAAAGTCAGTGTTGGTGTGCAGGAAAGCAGGCTCGTTTAGTTCTGAACAGAACTTCTAGTTCAGTTTTGGTCTCCTTATCTTAAGAAAGACATTAATGTATTGGAAAGGGTTCAAAGGCGAGCTACAAGGCTAATAAATGGACTTTCTCACTTAGACTATGATTCCAGGCTTAGAAGGTTAAAAATGTACAGTCTTGAGCAAAGAAGAGACCGAGGGGACATGATTCAGTTGTTTAAATTTATTAAAATGAAAGATGTCACGGAGCTGAAGTTTAGCATTGAAAACAGGACAAGGGGTCATTGTTTTAAGCTATTTAAATCTCAGGCTAACATGGATATTAGGAAAAATTATTATTATAGCAGGGTAGTGGAACCTTGGAACAGTTTATCGGAAGAGGTGGTAATGAGCAAGGGAGTAGATAGTTTTAAGAGGGCCATTGATCTTCACTGGGGATTGTAAATTGACTAGGACCAGTCTAGCTGGGCCCAGAGCCTGTTGCTGGTCGCCACTTTTGTATTTGTATATTAAACTGAATGGTCATTGACATTAACTGCCTTCAACCTGAAATGATTTGCACAACTGAAGCCAACTCCATTTTAAATAACTGGTGCTAGGTGTTTTATTATTATTATTATTTTTAATTCATTGAGTTTGACCTGCCCTGATTCTGATAACTTTTAAATAACTGGTGTTAGGATTTTTTTTTTTTTTTAATTCAATGAGTTTATTAACATGATCTGTGGCCTGCCCTAACTCTAATGACTTTTAAATACCTGGTGTTAGGATTTTTTTTTTTTAATTCAGTGTTTTTATTAACATGATCTGTTTCCTGTCCTGACTCTAATGTAAAAAATGATTGTCTTAGCCCATGCAGGCTACTGTAAAATGTTTGGAATAAGTTAAATTTATAAGAGTTCTGTTCTCACAGTACATAATTGCTTTTAATTAATTTTTAGGTCTGTTGATGAGGAAGAAAGAGCATTTGCCTTGGGAATGCAATTTGTTATTTTTCGACTATTTGGTATGCTATTTTTTATCTCTATATATTAAAAAAAATGTTATATTTAAGATCAATCCTATCCAGACAAAATTAATGACTAAGTATATTATTTGCTAGATTTTAAAAAATACTTCTGAAATATTTTCATGATTAATATAATGCTACTGTTGCATACAGATGTTTCTTTAATTTCATTCTATCAGTTGATTCTATACAGTAAACTCCCGATTATTTGCGGAAAATGGTGGCACAGTAATCGGGGATAAGCAAAAACCATGGATAATCCGACAGGGCTCGTATGGGTCATGGAAATCCTAGAAAGTCATGGAAAAAAATAAGCGAATTTCAGACTTGGAAAAGTCATGGAAAATTGAAATTTCCATTGAAAGTCATGGAAATTTATTTCAGGTCATGGAAAAATGTCCTGGACAGAGATAAAGTAACAGTAACTAAAAGAGCATTAGAAATCTTGAGTGATTTAACAGTATAGCACATAAAAGCTATTAAAAATGGCAAATTGAAAGATCCCAAAATCAAATCTGAATTTTGAAAAATCATTGTATCCACTTCTGTTGCAGCTGCTTGCCTTTTTCGCAATGTGATTTTACTATTTGGACATCTCTTATTTTTAATTACTGTTATTTTCAACACTTCTTATGTCTGTAGTAGCGAACTTTCACGTTCTTGGTTTTGCCACGCCCACTCAAAAAAGCAATTCAATTGCATTCGAGTTCGATGCCATCACTTGTAAGAACTTTCCCAAGTAGCATTGAATCTTGGCGCAATATTGTACTTGGTTGGCTGAATGTTGGCGTACGATTTACACCCAATATTGGCTGAAGCTCGTAGGGGATACATTTTAACAATATCGGCCAATATTGCTATTGCAATCTTGAGCCATTATTGCATGCCGATCTAATGCCAATATTGGCGTTGCGTTGGCTAAATAGTGGCTCACAATATTGGCTGAAGCACGGAGGGGATACATTTTGACAATATCGGCCAATATTGATATTGCAATCTTGAGCCATTATTGCATGCCGATCTAAGGCCAATATTGGCGTTACGTTGGCTAGATAGTGGCTCACAATATTGGCTGAAGCACGGAGGGGATACATTTTGACAATATTGGCCAATGTTGCAATCACACTCTTGAGCCATTATTGCATGCCGATTTTAAGCCAATATTGGTTAAATAGTGGCTTCCATTATTGTTATTGTTATATACACTGCTGTCTACATAAAATGCGACATCAAGAAGGGGCAGTCAGAATGATACAAAATTTTACACTTGATGGCAACATTGATTACAAAATGAAAATAAAATGAACATTTCTTACTAGAAAAATCCCAAATGAATGGAGGTTTAAGTACCCTGTTGAATCAACTCTAGCTTGAATGTACAACACTATACAGTCGAACATTGAGGTATACTAGTCTCATATGATGTAATAGGTCAATTCCTATCAGTTAATGTAAAGCACTACTAATTCAATCAAACTCATAGATTGTTCAATTTACCGCCAAGTCATTCCAGATATGCTCAATTTGTGACAAATCATGACATCACGCAGGTCAGAAAAGGTGATAATGTGCAAGAGGAACCCCCCCTCCCTGCTGTGTGTGACGGTGCATTGCCCTATTGAACAGGAGTCTCAACACATGACAAAAATATACCATTAGGTTGTGATAGTGCAGCGAGTCAATGTTAGAGGTGATCCTGTCCCACACACAATATAGCACCCCATAGCATCACTACAGCTGTCGATGTGGTGTGCTCCTAAAAAGCAGGCTTTATTAGGGTCGCATACACTTGGAGTAGGTTCGAGTTCAAATCGATTTGCTAGCAACCGAATGGTTCCTGATTGCTCTCATAGCGATGAATCCAGATCGAATTTCGCAAAAATAACATTTTTGTAAGGTTATGGAGAACACATTGTGAACTACCAAATAATGCTTTTGCTTTTCAGCGGCATACCCCACCCACAGCTGGGATGCCTCTATGGGTTGCAATCATGTACAAAACATAGTCACTTCTAATATTGATCCACAGCACTACAACAGGTCACCCTGCGGTCCCCATGGCACCAAACTGCATTAATATCATTATTCAGTCACATGTGTTGGCACTCATGGCGGGGCTCCCAGGAAGACACTTCTTGATCACACACAGCAAGGGTGTGAGGGTGTGAGGGGACTTCCTTTTCCACTTTCTATGTCCAGTGCGTCACCCTGCTTTGTCACAAATTGAGCATATCTGGGATCACTTGAGATGGTAAATTGCGTAGACTATGAGCTTGATGGAATTAGGTGCACATTTATAGTACCTGTGTAGTAGGATATCCTACAAGACTGATATGCTTCAATGTTTGACTGTATTACCTCGTACATTCACGCAATAGGTAGCTCGACAGGAGACTTAAACCTCCATTCATTTGGGATTTTTCCAGTAATTAATGATCAATTTGTTCTCATTTTGTAATCACTTTCTGATAGTAAGGTTGCCATCATGTGTATAAAATTTCATTTCACTCTGACTACTATCTTTCTTGGTGTTGCATTTCGTGTGGCCAGCAGTGGCAGGCCGTAACAGCAGGTAGCTGTTACAGTTTAACCAGGACTGAAATTGTTAGGATTCCAACAATTTCAACGAAAAGGAAGAAGGAATTAAAAGTCGCTTTCCTGGAAGCTTCGACCACGTAAACACTGAAGATGACTGCCACAGATGCAGTTGAAACGTTTGTGGTAACAACACTCAGACCACAGCAGAACAGCCCAAAATCTCACAGCATCATCAATTTAATTCATACTAAAAGTGCCTAGTTATTAAATGTTGGTCAGAAAAAAAGAGAATTTCTTATGACTGTGCACCAATTAATGTATATTTTATTTTTGAATCATATAACTGTAAAAGTAGCTAACAGGAGAAAAATGAAACAGTCAATGCTAACTCCATAAAAATTGATGAAAATGTAAAATGAAATATAATAAAAAGAAAACTTAATTTTAATTCTACATTTTGTAATAATAACATAAGAAAATAAAGAGTGATTTGAGGAAGCATTTACTATTTTAAAGACTTTAATTTGTGCTAATTGAAAATATCGGATATTTCCGAATTCTGCTCAAAACTTACTAACATTGCTAAATATTAGTTACAAAAGTTAATGAGCAGAATTCAGATTAGAGTTAATTCTCCCTCGACGAACAAATAGAAAATTTGTACACATTTGGTTTCATTGCAATTCTACGGTTGCACAGAAAGTAAATGTAATTGAAGTACAGTGCAAAAGTTGCTCAAAATCTTTGCTTGATTGTTTTCATTGTCATTCAAATTAATAATAAACTTTTCAATTTGAAATAACTGATTAGTAAAGTTATTTTGCAATATTGAACAATTAATGGTAGGAATTTTTCTTCTTATTTAAAAAAATTAAATATGAACATCATTTTTAAGTACCTTTTTCTTTGACCCGGATAGTTCAGAAATAGCAACTTAATTTTGCAAGAATTAACTCCTTCAGTAAAATGTTTGACCATGTTTATGTAAACAAAGTAAGTAGATCTTTAAAATTTCTTTATCAAATACTCCAGCATATGTCTAATATTTTCACATAAACAAAAAGTATTCAATAATGAACTAATAATTATTGTCAAAGAAAAATAATAAGATCTATTTCACAAAATTGGCATTCATTATAATAAATGTGGAAACAAACTACACTCAAACCTAGTTTTGTGTGGTGGATAGGGACCGCATAAAAAAATTCACTCAAAACTTCACTATTAGCTACAGAAAAATGCTTTCGTAAAACAGTCTCACTTGAAAATAACCCAAAACTTACGAAACAACTGTAGGAATTTCTTCTTTAAACAAATTCAAGACACTTTTCACTTCAGAGTTCCCCGTACCTACCACTTTTTGTGGCTTAACCAGTTAGATGGGACCCTGAAGACAGCTCTGCTTTTGCAACTACTTTGAATCTCGCCAACCATTTATATCTGCTTTTAAAATATACATCAGAGAACGATTCATCACTTAAAAATACTACCGAGCACTTGTTTTATAGACAAGTTAGTCAATTGAGTCACAATTTGATTGAAATTTTCATGTACCACAAAGAAAGGATCCCACAGAAACAGGTTTGAGTGTACTGCAAATAAAGTTTTTAAGTTTTTCTTTTTTAAAATGGATGTAATGTAGGTGACAATGAACAAAGAATAATCTGAAAATCATTTATTATTGATGCAAATGTAGGTTGCACTTATTGCAATGAAATAATGGACAAGCAGTTAGCTGTCTAGTACATATGTTTGAAAACTAAAACACATAAAAAAATACTTCCACTTACCATAATGAAAGGAAAATTTAAAAAGTTGAAAATGATTATTAAACCCTTTGCATTTTGGCTTAACTTTTGACATCACTTTTTAGCTCTGTATTGTCTTAGTTTTTATAAAAAATAAAAACATTTATTTTTATTTATAAACAAATAAATATTCCAAACATAATGCAAAAGAACTTACGGCTTACTTTACATGTTTTTCCCCTCACCTTTAAATTTCCAAATTCTTCAACATTATTAAATTTTAATCTATTTGATATCACTTTTAATAGACGAAAGAGTATGAACACTAATTTTTTTTGTGCAAAAGAGATGATGTGGAACAATTTATAATTTGTTTTAAGGTTGAAAAGGAACATTCACTAGAACACTTTGATACAAGCAACGGTATAAATAGAATTATTTGTAAAGCAAATGGACAATTCCACAGTGTTGGACCTAGAATTTGCACAACATTTATCAATAAAAGTTCAGATTTTCTAGACAAACAGAGCTATTTTTTTTTTTTTTTTGCTCAATACTTATGCATGTAGAAACAATTAAAAAACCTACGAAATTTCTAGAAAAAAGTTCTAACTTGAAATATGAAAAACATCATGGTGTTGAACATACATTCAAGAGATTCTTGACATGTCACGTCAAAAATAAGGGTTTGGCACAAAAAATTCAACACTGGTGTAAAATCAGAGTTAATCAAAGCATCTTGGTTTTATTCGACTTTGGATACATTTCTTGTACTTTATCAGATAGAACTTCAATTATTTCCGTAACAATGGTTGACGCTAAATAGTTTACACTACCTTTACTGCCATTTAATCGTACATGCTCAGCTGAAAATAGACCATGGAACTTAATTCTCATTCCGTAATGAGCCAAAAGTCTTATGATCATCAAAACGCAAATCTGTGTAGAGAAATGAACTTGGTAGCATAAAACTAGTCCGTAAAATCTTCTTTCAGATTTTGCATTCAGACTTCTAAAAGTTTACTAGATTATTGTCAATAAGTTTAGGTGTTATAGAGCACTGTGAAAAGGAATGCAGTTTTCCAGTAGAAATTTGAATTTTCACGGAAAGTTTGTCTCATGATACATTCTCACTTTAGAATCATGAAAATAAAACTCCTGGAATCTTTATATATTGATCCAGTGTTTTCAAAGTCAAATATGATCCAGAATTTACTCCAGTTTCAAATGTTAGTTCAGAATTCTCAATGTTTGACGCAATTTAGAATGTCACTGTTCGATTATGATTTCGAGTTTTGAAAACACAATGTCGATCCAAAATTTTCACTGCTTCACATCGTTTCAGCAATTTCTTCAATGTTGGATATCTATCCAGGATTTTATTCAGTATTTAATATTTCTTCAAAAAATTTTTTGCCTTATTTCATTACTTTTATTTTGGAAGACAAAGTTCATCACTGCAAAAGACAGCTTTCTCATTGAGTTGCTCCAATAACGCTTTTCTCTTTCGCTTTTTAAAATTTTAGAGTGGATTAGACATAGTTAAAAAAATTCACTGATGAAAATGATAAAATATCATTTAAGAAATGAAGGCAACAATAAAATTTTGAGGAAAATATCTCCGATATTCGGACAAAAGCATTTACCATGTGCAGCGGCGAGGAAGAGCAACAAAACACAAAATGTGCAGAGCAGACAAAGTTGAAGTTTCTTTTTCGCCGGGTTTTAAAAAATTACAAAAGCGTTTAAAGTGAACTCAAATAGCTCCAACTTTTGAGGACTCTCTCTACGTTCAAAATTTGTCTTAGCATTTTAAAACAGTTTGTGGAGTTTCAGGTAATCAGACTCAGTGTTTAATTGCTCACTTAGGAAAATGAATCATTTTTCAGATTTGTTTCAAAATCGGTTGAACATCAAAGAGCCATCTTCCGCCCAATATTGGCTTTCCATAATTCGACCAATTTTTCGCCAATATTGTCTCACAGCCTAAATACAATAATGGTTGCGCATTGTTGAGCCAATATTGGGACAAGATTGTGTGCCAATCTAAGTACAATATTGTTAATGCAATGAGACGCCAATATTGGCACAAGATTATCTGCCAATCTAAGAACAATATTGTTAATACAATGGGAAGCCAATATTGGCTTAATATTGCAAAAATCGTGCCAATATTGGCCAAGACATTGCCAACGTGAACAATCTCACGCCAATATTGAGCCAAGATAAAATGCTACTTGGGTTGTTATTAAATTTATCAGAGTTTATCTTAATTTGTTGAAGGTTTTAGATCTTTAGTCAGGCGATAGAATACAGAAAAAGGGGAATTCTAATACTCTAAAACAGTAGTGTCGAATATACGTCCGGCTAAACTAATCCATGCGACACACTGCTACGTTCAATGCTAGAAATCACACATGTTCTGGAATTTCTGAATCTATTAATTCATATGCATTTGAAAATGTGCAAATAAGTAAACAAAACAAGTACTTTTGAATCAGAAGATTGATTCATTACTGTATGGTTTTTTCAAAAAAATGTCTGGTTTAGAAACATAAAGAGCTAAACTATGTGACTTTACTTTAAAGAACCAAAATACTGTCAAGTTAGGTGGAGGATGAAATGCACTGTTGACACTGAAAGTCAACTTTTGAAGCAAAGTTATTGAAACTTAGTGCTGACTCATTCAACCTTTCTCTCATTCATTATCATTCTGCCCTTTTATAAAAATAATTAGACATTTAAGCATCATAATTTTTGTTTCACTGCATTTTTACTTTACTTAAATTTAAATGATGAAGATAAATAAGAATAGTTAAGTTTTTTAAGTGTACACTTATATGTTTTACATTAAGAGTAAGTGCTTCAATGAGACTGTGTCATTCATGTAGACGTTTTGCTAAAGCTCATTTCCAAAAATTAGCAAATTTGAGATTAAATAGTGCTAATTCTTTTCCTGAACAAGGTCATGAAAATTTTTATTGAAGTCATGAAAAAGTCATGAAATTTTTTCATCCAAATAGAGTATGAACCCTGATCTGAATAATAGGTAAAAAACAATACTTAGTGTAAACAATAGCTAAAAAATATTAATAACACTTACACATACATTTAAATTATAACTAAAAAATTGCTATAGTGCATCTACTAACATTGAATGTAAAAAAATATGTGTAAAACCTAAAAGTGAACAATAACACAATCATAAGTTAAAAAAACAAATTGTGAAAAGACCCACAGATAAGCCAACCGCTGATAATAGGGAGTTTACTGTATTTGTCATGTATCTAAATCATATCTAATAAATCTGTTAATTTAAAATTATATTTTGAATAAATATCATCATATTAAAAGTTTTAGTTTATGAGCTACATTAGTAGGAAGTTTCTTGTTCTTGTGTAAGTTTCTTTGAAAAAGGTTGCTGACTGAAAAGTACGTTATTTTCCACTAGTGGTACCCGCAGGGCTTTGGCCGTAATAGAAAATTAAAAGGTCTTTTGGTTCGCCTGTATATTTACAAATAATGTATGGTGAATTCTCTCGGCAATTGACTTGTACCCATGTTACGGTTCCACGTTATGATAATTTCGTAATTTATTTGTCTATCTTATGATAAGTTTGTTCTTAAAATTGGAATAGAAAAAGAACCTTCCTTATCAAATTTTCAAAAAATCGCTTCCAGGTGCACACCCCCATGCTACAAACTTTTTCCCAGGTTTCATGAAAATCGGGCGAACGGTCTAGGCGCTATGACCATCACAGAGATCCTGACAGACAGAGATCCGGACAGAGAGACTTTCAGCTTTATTATTAGTAAAGATTATTATTATAAAGATTGAGACAAGATAGTGTATTCTTATTTCATTTTAATGTACAATTACAAAAGAGTGATGTCTTTATATTTTTTTCCTGTCAGAAAGAAACAGTTTTGTCTTTTTTACGTATAATTTGTAGCAAAAATTTTATTTTACATATTTAAGATATCTTAAGCTTATGTTTAACATTGTATTTAGTTTTACTCGAAAACATTCATTTATTTCCAAATTTTGATAAGTGTATTCAATATTAAATGATTTATGAAACTGAAAAAAAAGAAAAAAGGCCATTTAACAATGAGATGATTTTGAATCATATTCCCATTCGCATCTGCCATTGGGCCTACTTGGCTTGTACAAGCTTTTTTAGAATTAGTGTAAGCAAAAGCCTCTCACAGCTTTAATCAATGTTATGTGCTAGCTATTGTTCAAATTATTTTTTCTTAATCCTTCTCAAATGCTTAAAATCGGATATAGCATTACAACACAAAATTTGATTAACATAACTATATACTAGTATCTTCTGATGAAAAGTGATCTAATTGTACTTTCTTCACATTTCAGGTTACATACCATCTCCTATAATGTTTGGAAATGTCATTGATTCTACATGTATATTGTGGAAAGCTCATTGTGGTCGACCTGGAGGCTTTTGCCTCATGTATAATATTGAGCACTTCAGACTTAAGTAAGTGCACTACTAAAAGCTTTTTAAGAAACTGAAAATAATTAATCTGTAAAATGAAAGCAAAATATATCTGAGAATATACTGCCGTGTGCAGGTAAAGGGCAGTAACTGCAAATTTTTCATTTTTTTTGCATTTTCGTCATCAATTGTACTTTATCTTTATTGTACAAGCTCGCCTTTTTGGTTTTCTCTGAAAAAATGGCGTGAAAAAAGTCTTAATTCCAATATTTTCCTATTTTTAGTATTGAATTCACCACACATTTTTCCAAATATCTTGAAAACTCATTTCTGCAGATACTGCCGTTTATCTGCACACGGCAAAATAATGTACAAGTGAATGCTTCATTTTTTTTTTTTTTTAATTTTATTGCAATGCATTTTGCTATTTCTTTTGTATGAATTTATGTGTTGTTTGATATGGGTTTTAATTATTAAAAGTAGTTCTTAAATAGCACCCCTGCTTAGATAAAAATGTAAAGCAGTCTGCAGACTCAAATAAATTCTTTAAAATTTGCTTTAGGAAAATGTTGTGTGCCTCCCCTCTTATATTTTCACCAACAGCGAAAATGTAAAATAATGTGTAAGTGAAGTGTCATTATGAAACTAGCTTGGTGGCTACTAATCCATGGTGGCATCATGATGACTGATAAATAGGTCACTTTCCTATGCTACAAAAACTGTTGCCACACAATGAATACAATCAAGATATGCTACAAAAAAAAAAAAAAAAAAACCTAGATCAGAACTTTGTTAAAAAAGATTGCAACTTTCTGCAGTTTTTGAAAAATTTCTGGAAATGGCATATGCGTGCTCGTTTATATTTTCCAGGCCTGATAGCAACTAGCATTCAGATTTTTCTTTCTTTCTTTCTTTTTTGTACAGTATAAGAACCCAAATCTGGAACACTTGGGAAAGCGACTTTTCCAGATTTTGGACTCTGACTCAAAAAATGGCAAAACTCTCCTGTCGTGCAGTTTTGTCACATTTTTTCTAGTGTTGATTATGTTTGCGCTTTTATTTTTTTATCAATCTGAATGAAAGTATACTGCAACAGGCTGAAACAAAAGTTTGAAATAATTTGCAGCAGTATATAGTTGGCGGATGTTACCTTTTATTGTTATGCAATGTGCTGATCTAAACAAAAAATAGCTTATGCTTTAATTAAAAGGAATTATCGTTAACGGAAAGTGAATTTTGAAAGATTGTTGCTCAATTCCAGCAGAACACATATTTACGCATAAAACGTTGCATCGAATAAATGTTTTTAAAAAAATGAAAATACTGTATTTTCTACAAGTGATTACCAAACGTTAACAATTTTTAACTCTTAAAACTGAGGAGAATTTTTTTTTTTAAAGTATGAAAATTAAAAAGTTCTGTATTTTGGATCTTCCTGTTTTTGCGATTCCAAAATTGGGATCTCATACTGTTTTTTGTTTGCGCAAGATAAGTATCATAACTTTATGACTTTTATTTCTCTATAAGTGTTTTGTTTTTCTTTTTCTTATGATTGCACATATAAACTCATAAAATCTACGTTTCTGTTTGCTGATTCTTACTTTTGCTGTTATTATCTCCAAATTAAAATTTGAAAACATTTATAGGTATATTGGTGTATGTTCTGGCTTAAAAGTCGCATCAGGACTTTTGTTTTTCTTGGACTGGATGTTGATATCATGGAAGCACAAGAAAGATATTGAGCAACCACCAACCCTCACTGTTGGTGAAATTGTGTCTTCCATTATATCCTTAGACCGACTGTCAACTTTAGGCTGGGGAGGTGATGTACTTCTTGATGCCACAAAGGATTGTCCTGAGGATATTCAGCCATTGGAGATGGATGAAGAAAATCATTATCCTAATGTCCCAAGGACAGTCAAAAGATTAATAAAACGTGACAGTTCTTCAAGCAATGCAATGAACTCACATTAGCTAATATTCTAAACAGTACTGTTATGATATAGGGGATATGGTAATGCTAAAAGTCCACAATGGGACTCAATGGCTACTTGACTTATAAAAGGTTGGCACTCACAAACTACAAAAGCCCGTCATTCAGATTTTTTGTACATATAATCTTTATACACTTATTTATTTATTATTTGTCAGGTTAAAATTTTCTCTTTTTTTTCCTTTTTTTTGGTGATGTGAAGTTTGAGTTTAAGGGTTTCCTATGTTGTTAAAGAAATAGTTTAAAAAATTAATTGCTTAGATTGGTCATATGTATACATTTCATTTGCTGTGATTTGTGAGTGCTTTTGAAGCTTGAAGCACAATTAGACATTCAATGCATTTCGTTAGTAAAAATTGAAAATTAACAAATGCACATCTCTTCATATGAATACTAAAATTTTGGTACAAATTTGATATTATAATCTCGCATATAGAAAATACACTTAAAAGCATAAATTGCTAAACTATGCTGTTATTCATTACTTAGATATGCCCACTTTAATACAAATTCACAATTCTGCAATTACTTCTTCTATACTTCCTTTCAAAAAAAATATTCTATTAGAGGCTTCTAGCTTAACTGTTGATATTTATAGACTAAAAATTATTACCAAAAATTTAACCCAATGTTTCAAAAAAATAATAATAAATTAGGAAGTTTTGAGGAAATTATAAATAAATAGAAAGAGCTATTTCCTTTTTTGTATTCCAAATTTATGACATGTCAACTATATTAATTAGAATGTGCATATTATGAATTTTTTGATTGTGTGAATTTGTTTTTGCTGCAATAGTACTTGTTTGATAATACTATGGGGTTCATTCTAGGTATGAGCTATGTCTCCTCATAGGAAAAAAAAAGATAATGAGGGGGGAAAAAACATTTTTTTTTTTTAATTTCAATTTTGTTCTTTGATTTCACTTTTGAATGAAAGTTTCCCTAAAATTTACTACTTTGAAGATGATAAAATCCTTGCACCTTTTATGTTTTAACATTAATTAAAATATAGTTTTAAAAGTAATAACCTCCATTTTTGTCTGAAAGTAAAAATAAAGTGTATTTGTGTTAATGCCTCCAAGAAGAGTGCTACCAGGTTAGATTGAAACGCAAATGGATAGGAAGAGCATTACGCATAATTGGTTAAATTTTGAATGTAATCAATAGTGGTTCTGTATAATTCCTCATAATAGAAGTTCAATATCGTTGTGCATTTAAAATTTCTTCTAAACTCTGAAAGAAATATTATAATTTGTGTTTATGCACATATATATAATTTTCTTTTAGAGTATTCAGGGTTGCCCACCTGGGGGGGGGGGGGGTCATGGCGCAGACTGCGTTATTGAAATTTTTAGGGGAAGTTGTTTTAAGGGATATTCTCCTTTTTTTGGGGGGGAGGGGGGAGCTTTGGGGGGGGACACCCTTGGAGCATTAAACTAAATAAAGTGTCCTTTTATTGATGATGTGCCTTTAATGTTCAACTTATATTATTTAAACCCTAGAATGAACCCTTTCTTTAACTTGAAGGATAACAATGGTAAATTTATATAGTCATAATAAGTATTAGTTTCCTTGGCATTTTCATATCCCTTTAAAAATACTGCTGGTTAGAAACAGGCTGATTTCAGCTGTAAATTGTACTGCATCCGAGTTTTACAAAGTTTTTGTGCCTCATGAAGTAATTATATTTATTTTTGATGTGATAGTCCATCCACATGCACCTTTTTTTTTTTTTTTTTTTTTTTTTTTTTTTTTTTTTTTGCAACTTTGGTGTGTAAAATGTTTTAAGAAATTGTGTTCATTTTTTTTTGTTTTGTATTTTAATTTTGTAAATATCTTTGTACAGTATTATTACTTCACAAGAAGAAAAAAGGAGAAATCATTCAAAAAAATGTTAAGTTACTTTAATGATGCATTATTGTATACCCTTATTTCAGATTTTCAATTATTTAGAAATAGGTACTACTCTTTTAAGAATTCAAATGACATGTTTAGCTTTAACAATATCAAATGTTTCATTATTTGTATATAAATATGTGGTGATAAAATTATTTTTGTAATAGATTTTATTTTATTTTGTTTTCTGACTTTTATACCTAAATTGTTCAAAAAAATTTCCGAACAAATCAATTTTTAAGGAAAGGTCTTATGATTTTTAACAATTAAACAAATCCTTACTGTGGAACTATTTAAAATCTATTTTTAAAAGCCTAAGCAATTTTAATTTTCATGAATCTGTTAAACTACTAAAAGCCTGGCTTAGACTTTTCATTCGGGGGCATTTATTGGTATTATAATAACATTCAAAAATGTCAAACAAAAGGTTGCCACTGAACATGTTGCATGTAAGTCATGCTAATTTAGGCCACAATATTTAACATCCACGTTGGAATTTCAACCTTTCAAGCTAAAAACAATAGGGTGATTAAAACTAATTCTTACATTTAAAATTTAAAAAATAGAAAATACTAGTGTTTTTATTGCAGTAAGTTCAGCTTAGAGCATAATTTGAATTGTGTTTTAACAAAAAAATGTTTATTAGGTGCTTGACATTTTGTAAAGCTTTTTTTAAACACTATTTCATAAAGTCAAAAAATATTCTAACAAAAATGTATTGTTTTGTTAAAATATTAATTTGAAGCATTGTCTTTCTTCATATATTACTGTCATTAATAGCTCTGAATGATAAAAATTCTCAATGCTATAATTATTATGCTGTCTTCATTCCTTTAATTAGGGGACCAAATTTTTCTTCTCTTTTTAGATTTCTATATGGTAAAATTTAGAAAATAGAATGCAAATAAGTTAAATTTAAAATTTGTTTTACTTTATTATTAGCAACATATTTAAAATTAATTTTTGGAAGATTTTGTTCTGTATTTCTTACCTGAAAGTCTTTATGATTTTTTCGACTGCAGTTTTATCATTATTCCAACCCCCCCCCCCCCCCACCCAATTTTTTTTAAGTAAAAGTTTTTTTTTTTTTTTAATATAAAATTGGCAAAGTTATGTTTAGTTAAGGAAAATTATTTTAACTGTTTTTAAGGTTTCATAAAAAATGCCCACTATTAAATGTGAAGGTTTGCCGAAGTACTTTTTTCATTAATATAAATTTAAGGAATAATGTTATTGTTTCTTTTTTAAAAGAAAATTTGTTTTTTGAGCTCTCTTAAATCTTCTATCATACAAATTATTGTGCATGCATTATAAATTAGAGCAACAAATGCATGATAATATGGATCAATATTATTTGATTAAATATTCAAACAGTATTTAGAATTTTGCGTCAAAATTTTGCTTACATTAATTGCATGTTTGATACATCAAGTTTGTTAACAACAAAAATATAAGATGTAATAAGCATTTGTGTAAGTCATTTCAAAATTATTTTTAGAATTTCAGATGTTTCATTATGGCATTTATCACATTTAAAAAGTTTCATTCCTTGGTGTTGTATCTTATAATTTTTCCACCACCAAAAAATTAAACTTTCGGATTCAGTAAACTTTTTTCTTTTCAATTTTTTTTCTTCTTTTCTCTGCTTAATTTGTGTGTTGAACTTACAATGGCACATTATATATAAATACCATGATTTTTTTTTTTTTTTTTTTTTTTGAGTGATGTAGTATTTATATTTATTTACCTTTTTGATTATGACTTTTTGAGGCATCAGGTTATGTATTGTAAAGACTTTTAGATGTAGCATGTTTAAATATTCCAATTATTATATTTGATGTGGTATGAACAAAGTTTTAAAAAATTCAACTAATGTCGAAGTAAAATGAATAAATGTAGAAAAAGTACTTACAGACAAAATGACTGATGATGACAATCAAATGTTATGCATTAAATTGTTTAAGAGTCATTTTTTTTTAAGCTGGACAAAGTGAATGGGAGCCTGATAGTTGACACCTTCGATTTTCCTGAAATTTTCAGAATATGTTGCTAGTATTGTGATAAGACAAAGTGTAGCTTCTTTCTTCTCAAATTTGACTTGTTGGCAATTCAGTGGAGGTCAAAGTTTAAGGACGTGAGAAAAAAGAGCTTAATATATGATTCCTTTGCTTCAAAACCAATGAGTGTACCAAGCCAATTTTTTTTTTTTGTGGATACTACTTGATACTAGGTACATGCCAGCAGAAATATTTTGGTCGCTCATTCATGGCTTTGAGGGCAAAGGTCAATTGAAAATGCTATTTTTTTTACTTTTTTTGCCTTGTTTGGGCCCGGATATCTGCTAAAGCCGTGAGTAACCCTCGGAAATAAGTATATACCTAACTACTCACCACAGTATAGTACTAAGAAAAACATGAAATATCATGGGTTACTCTTTGCTTTAGTAGTTAAACGGTCTCAAAGTCGATAATTTTTTAAAAAATAGCCAAGTTTAGACGTCAATAACTCTGATCGCGACGCATCAACAACTTTGGGACACAGCTTTAGTTATAGTCCAAGTGGTCTATTTTAAGGTTCAGGTTAGAAACCCATGGCAATTAATAAACTTTTTTAGTTATACGGCCTCAAAGTTGAAAATTTGAGCTATAATTTCTTTTTTTTTTTTTTTTCAATTACTCTATGATTGGTGAGTTAGTAACTTAGAAAAACATCTGTAATTACATTCAAAGTGATATAGTTTTAGACTCAGGCCAGAAAACTTTGGGATCTAATCATCTTGCTTAATTAAACGGTCTCACAAAAATGATAATTTTAACATAAAGTGTCAAGTTTCAACTAAGCTAATCCACGAAAACAAGACTTTCAGACACAGCTGTAATTGTGCTCCAAGTGATGTAGTTTTAGAATCTGCTTCATACCCATGACACTTTTAAAATTTCAAAAAAATATATTTTTAATTCGAACTTTTACTTGTTCAATATAGTTAATAGCACGTGTTGAGTTTTCTCCCTTTTCAAAATGTATTTCTGATTTTTTTTAAAAGTTTCGTACTTTATTTTATAGATGGCTTCATTAAATTATATGTAAAACCTATAAAACCGGATAGTAGTGGCTGATGTAGCCATTTTACACAAACAACACTGAACCGAAGCTTTGAAAGGCGGAGCATTCAAAACAAAATCTATCAACAACCAGCTTTTTTTAAATTTTTAGCAGAGAGAATGTTGGCCAGATATTGTGTAAAGGTAAGGTACTGCTTTTTTTTAATGTTAAACAACTATTTTTTCATTTAAGTAGTTTACAAGTACTAGTGTTCAAATAGTTGTACTATTTTAATGAGACATAACACGTGGTTTAGTAACAAACTGTATATAGTTTAACAAAATATGTTCAATTGAAAGTAAGGTAGACAAAAATTGATTCAAGTTTCAAAAAATAATCAATATAATTTTTTTCTCGTTAGTCAAATAAAATATTTTCTGAAAATTGTGGGCAAAGAATCAAGGTAGAAAATGTTTGAGACCTATTTTTGTGTTGATTTACTTTTTTTCTTTTTTAACAAAAAAAAAAACCACTGTATTAGTGGACCGCTATTGTTCAGGTGTGATATTTTACTTTACCCCTAAGTTGCATATGAGAAGTACAAAAAATATGCTTAGTGCACCAAACAAGGCCATCCTAAGTTCGTGACCTCATTTATGATTGACTACTCCAACTTTTGCACATTCATTAGATAACATATTTCCATGGAAAAAATATAATTTTCAATTATGTTTTCCTACACTGTTCTAAAAAAGAAAGGCAAATTGGCTAAACTAGGAACATTGGTCTCCAACTCTGAAAAAAAAACCTCCGAAAAGAAACCATTCTCTGTTGCCAATAGGATAGCATATTAAAAACACATTTGACACGTTCAATAAACTTGTAAAAAAAATCAAATTTCCTTCAGCGGAAAGGTGAAAGTACAATTGTCACATTTAAGACACTGATAAATTGGCATTTTATGATTTTTGGTCACTCAGCACAGTTCGTAGACATATGTTTAGCGTAGGCAAGACAGGATCATATCCTCCACCCCATCACCCGGTGTCCTAGTGAGGACACTGGGCTGATAAGGCTAACCATGACCTTAATGGGCAAAAATATGCTTTTCTAGGTTAAAAAATCAAAGGAAAAAGCAACGGTTCACAGCGGCATTTATGTTTTTTTAATTCTTCAACTACATAGATTGGGCTTCAAGAAAAATAAAGAACTATTTTTAAATACTTATAAACGACAGTTAACCATAACGAAACAAAATTTAAAATCACGCTGTCTTGACGTCATCTACATCAACTACATCACTTAGGGTATGATTACAACTGTTTCTCGAAGTTACTAACTCATCAGTCATAGAGTAATTGAAAAAAAAACTTGAAATTATAGATCAAATTTTCAACTTTGAGACCGTGTAACTAAAAAAGTTTATTAGTTGCCATGGGTTTCTAACCTGGACCTTAAAATAGACCACTTCGACTATAACTACAGCTGTGTCCCAAAGTTGTTGATGCGTCGCGATCAGAGTTATTGACATCTAAACTTGGCTATTTTTAAAAAATCATCGACTTTGAGACCGTTTAACTGCTAAAGCAAAGAGTAACCCATGCTATTTCATGTTTTTCTTAGTACTATACTGTGGTGAGTAGTTAGGTATATACTTATTTTCGAGGGTTACTCACGGCTTTAGCAGATATCCGGGCCCAAACAGGGCAAAAAAAGTTTAAAAAATAGCATTTTCAATTGACCTTTGCCCTCAAAGCCATGAATGAGAGACCAAAATATTTCGGCTAGCATGTACCTAGTATCAAGTAGTATCCACATAAAAAAAATTGGCTTGCTACACCCATTGGTTTTGAAGCAAAGCAATCATATATTAAGCTCTTTTTTCTCACGTTCTTAAACTTTGACCTCTACTCAAGGGCAAACAAATCAGTTTTTTAAAAAAATAAACTTCACTTTTTCTTATCATAGTACCACTAACACATCCTGAAATTTTTACGAAAATCGAAGACATCAACTATCAAAAGTGTCCAAGCTTAAAAAAAATGACTCTTAAAATGTGTGCAACACAATGTATATTCCCTCCTTTTCATATAATATTAAATATTTGTTGTTTAAAATCCTTTCTTTTCATAAACTATCTGGAATTAAATGGTACTTATTAATGTGTTGCTTTTTTTTAGTATGGAAAAAAATTGTATTTTTAATGCAATTTATGAAATATCAATTTGTAAAATACTTAAGGTGCAATTGTGAGTTTAGATAATATGTGATAATTGTAAAATATGTACATATATATATAAAACATGTTGATTTTGAGAAGTATTTCTTTAATGTGGGTGATATTTTTAATTTCTTCTTTCCTTCTCGTATGGTTTTATTAGTGTGTTAACAGTATTCTTATTAAAATACCTCTGATATTTAATTTTTGTAATTTTTTAAACTTTTATATAGTTTTTCCAAACAGAAGATCTAAAACAATTTATCTTTTGAAAGTTGTGACTAATATTTCTAAGGTTCAATAGCACTGAAATATGTTTTAGTTAATGATTTTTTTTTCCATCTTTTCTTTTCTTTTTTCTTTAAAAAAGTGTAAGTCATGTCTTATGTTTCCTTTTGCAGTCCATGTTAATAACAAAAATAATTGTGATTTTAGATTATGTGTCTCATAAATGCTTTATTACTGTGGGAAATCCATGGATATGTTTTTAATGAACTTTTTGTACTACAATTTGATACGTTGAAATGCATATTTGGCTGCAGTGGTGCATCCAAGGGATGGCTGATAAGATTAAAACAATGCTGCAAATAATGGAACAATTTAAATGTGATTGACAGTAAAAAATGACTGTATGAGTTTAAATTCATTTGCCTTGTTATTCTTAAGAATGAAGAATATAGCTTTTCTTCCAACTACTAATCGAAACTAAAAAGTGTTCATGTAATGTTAATATAGCAGCCCCCTCTCGCTTTTGGAGTATGGATTCACCATTGTTTTTTTGGTCAACGTTTTTTAGTGTTTCAAGAATGTCTGCATAAAATTTTATCTGGAATCTCTACTTTTACTTGAAACAGAATCTCAATTTCAAAGTCGATCAGTTGATATTTTGTGATGAACAGCTTTAAGAAGGGATATTATCGCCTTATTAGTTAGTATGTGAAACTATTCATGTGACTTATGAGTATAGAATCAGTATTCTTAATCTTATATTTGTGATGCAGTCACTAGGAAGAAACTATTGAATATATTTTGAGAAATAGAGTAATGTTTTTTTATGTAGTTGCCTGCTTGCTACTAACAGCTATCAAATTTTAGGATTTAGTTGTGTTGTACCTGAAGTATAAATCGAAAGACAGTCACTGATTTGTTTGTTCTCTTTTTTTTAAGAAGAAATCTGATCTATTTTCATTTTAAGCACACTAGTTTGCATTTATATACAGTCGAATCTTGATAACTTGAAGTTTATAGCTCGAATGTTCCTTTATCTCGAAGCTCTCATAGGGTCCCAAACTCTTGAGACTGCTGTAGAAACTTCCCATAATGCAAACTACCAATAACTCGAACGTTTTAGTTGATCCCTTGGGACTTCGAGTTATTGAGATTTGATTGTATTTCTGAAAAAAATTGGTTTTGATGTTGCATTTATTTTTTGAAAATTTGGTATATGTTTGGTTTTATTTAAATAGAACTAGATTTGTGCAATTCTCTCTCCCCTTTTTATTCTTTTAATGAAATAATCTCAGCTTTATAAAATCTTTTTTATGAAACCATTGAAATATTCTTCATATTTTCTTAATCTGATGAATGCATGAATTTAATAATTGTTCTTTTAATTCTCATTATTTATTTTATAGATAATCATAGTTTAATCAGGTACTGCATAAACATATTACTGCTATCCTTTTATCCTGTAAAATGCTGTCATAAAGATGATTGTTGAAAGAAATGTCAAACTTATTTTATAAAATGAAAATTTTTGAATCAATATTAAACTTTTGAGT
The DNA here is from genome assembly GCF_026930045.1 of Uloborus diversus. NCBI lineage: Eukaryota > Metazoa > Arthropoda > Arachnida > Araneae > Uloboridae > Uloborus > Uloborus diversus. The sequence continues at coordinate 46,241,436 of NC_072735.1, forward strand.
TTAAAATAAATATCTGCTCGGCATTAACATCGTACCTACTAGTCAATGAAAAAATGCCACATATTTTGAGTTCTAAATTTTATTAAATTTGTTAGAATTTTATTTAGTTTTAAAAGGAATAACATTTTTTACAGAATGTTTGAATTTATTTTAACATTCGGTTGTGCCAAACCAGATTCAAAGTTGTAAATTTTGTCCATTTGTATTTATTTGGATTTTTTTTTTTTTCACTTTTGTTATTTCAAAGTTATGCCATTCATCATTGATTATTGAATGTTTAGTTTGGTTGAATTTTCTTTTTAGTTTAATTTTTCTCTAAATGTTCTTATCACACTATTTTTTTTTTTTTTTGTGCAGATTTTTTTTTTATGTGCATTTTTGGATTTCATTCAGATGAGAAAATAGAATTAGGGAATCAAATTAAAATGTTTAAAACTTACATTAGCTTTTTTTATTTTAATTCTTTTTTTCTTTTATTTATACACCAGGGTTCACACAGTCTTTTAAAATCCTTATAAATTCCTTGCATTTTATTGTACCTACTTGATTTTCTGGCAGGTCTAAGAAAAATATTTTTAGTGATTGATTTTTCTGATGGGTTCTGGAAAAAAAGGGTAAAACTAGTTACACGTTTCATACTTGTGAACTTTTATGTACATGTATGCACTGAAATCCTTTATATCCCTCATTCCCAATTAAAAATGTTTTTTTTTTTTTTTTTTTTTTCATTTTGAAGTCCAATATAACTTTATTTATTTCAAATGGCAGAGCATTTGACAAATTGGCAAAATACAAACAGAATCTTTGTAAAACTTGCCTGTTTTTATTCAGTAAATTACCGCCCATTATCCAGGGCTAAAGCAGAAATACATGAAATACACCCCCAGCTCAGTCCTTTCCAGCTGAGGACTGCAGTTTTGTGCTTATTAGCACTCATCAACCCGGCATAAGAAAGTGACTGAGCTGGAGATGTAAAACCTGTTAAGGAAGCCAAGAGTGCCAAACAAACTGGTAGCTAATATAAAATTAGCGCAAACCAGATGAGTGACCGAAACAATGGTTCGGTTCAACTGTTTGTTTAGCACTCTTGACTTCCTTAAGAGGTTTTCCATTTCCAGCTCAGTCACTTTCCTATGCTGGGCTGATGAGTGCTAATAAGCACGAAACTGCAGTCCTCGACTGGAAATGACTGAGCTGGCAGTGTATTTCATGTATTGCCTGTTTTTATTTCATACATAATTTTACTCCCTGGAAGCATTAATTTTGTGTTTACTGTTATTTATAGTTACTTTTATATCTCATATTCTGTAGTAGAGGACTTGAATGCTTGTCATTTTGCCATGCCCACTGCAATATTTCAATCCAGTGTTTATCTTAGAAAATCTTTGTAATTGGCACCATTTATGTATTTTTTTTCCCTAGTGATTTCTTTAAGAAAATATTTTAACGAAAATCATTGAAAACGTAAGTTACAAAAATTTAGTGTTATTAATTATGGAAAGTATAAAATAGAATTTGATTCAATTGGATAAATATCCTTTTTTTTTGCATTGAAGGGAAATTTGACATTTATAAATTTGAAGATGGGTTTCATTTTAAAAAGGATTACAAAATAATAAACAACTACTTTACATGCTTTCTATCGGGTTTTTCAGGTTTGTCAGGAATATGGTAATTTATACACCTTTGTATTAGAAAAAAATCTTGTAACAATTTTTAAGTAGTATTATTCTTTTTAAAACATTTCAAAATTATGAATCAAAATTGAAAATAAGTGCTCTTTATTAACGAAGAAAACTCTCCCTCAGTGGGCTGTGGTAAAATTAGGAAATTTTAACAGCAGGCCCATCATTTAGGGGAGTCAATCCCCTCCCCTCTCTCCACACATACACACATTGGATTTAGGAAATCAATGTATTTATGTGTAAGTGGACGTGGCTTTTTGCTGTTGTTTTGATTTACATTGAGTGTACACTCTTTACCTTACCTCCTTCTGGGAAAATTTACCTGGTAAACAGATCTATGGCCAAAAAGCTTGGGGAGCACTACTCTATGATGCAAAAATGACCCCTAGAAGGGGTTTCAACCTAATTTGAATTTTTGATCTGAAATCCTATTTTTTTTTAAATTTTACTTTGCTTATGACTTTAAAAAATTGTTAATTTTTAAATATTTTTTTAGTTGAAATATTTTGCAAATTTAGTTTGCAAAAGAATTTTTTTCTACCGTGTTGCACTAATTATATTTATTATAGAGATCTAAACAAGATTCCAAATTCAGTATTACATTCTCAATATTATATTTATTAGAAGGTGATTGTGTAAAAATGTTTTATTGCAACCCGTAAAGCATTAGTTGTTGTTTTTTTTGTTTTTGTTAGTACATGTTTGCTTTTAAGTAACCTTTTCAATTCCCTTTTTTCCTATTAACAATTAAAAGTTATGAATCACCGGAATTAACGTATTTGTTTAATTTTTTTTTTTTTTTCATTCCACACAGTTTAGTCTTCTGCACCTTTTTAATATTTGATAATTCAATACTTCTACTGTATTCTGGTATTTATGTCATTTTTTAACACTTAAACTGACAAAATATAAGTGTTAAACAGATGACAAATTCATCATAAAGCTGTTTTTTTAAATTTATTTTTTAAACATTATTTTATTTTATTATTCTTTTACCGATAAAAAAATTACTGGAAAAGATTTGTTAAGCTTGACATTTCTGATGACTATTCATTGTAACTATTGTAGAGTATACTAACTATTTTGTTTGGCTGTATGTTAGATATTTATTACTGTTGCTGGGAGAATGTTGATTGTACTTAAGAGTTAGAATTGATTAGAATTTAAATATAATATATATAAATAAAAATGAATTATATATACACGAACACATGTATGAATCTATTTTAGATGCACGACAAAAGCAGGAAGAATGTTTGCTGCGAATAAATTATTCTGTAGTTGAGTGATGCATTGCACTAATGTCTTTATTCAATAAAGATTTGGGTGCATTTTTGTGGTATTTTTTGTCTTTTTCTTGAAAGCTCTTTAAAAACCTGGAATCATATATGCAATAGTCTCGAAAATCCGATGTAATTGATACTCACATCACGTCGGATTACTGAAAACTCGGATTATCCGAAAAGTTCTTCCAGATTAAAAATTTACTATTCTCATGACATAAGGAAGACCTTTTACTTTCATGTATCATAAAGGAAAAGTATTGTCTTCACGAAAAATTTACCACTAATTTGAACATAAACTTCCTTTTTAATTATGTACTTATAAACAAATTTTGACTTTAGTTTTTCAAGATGACCACCGTATTTGTGTGCAAATTTGTATGCAACCAAAACATGCTGCACATGACTGTACCAGAATCCGTTTCGACTAGGGGCCTTAGTTTCGTCATGACGTCTGTATCTATGCGTGTATGTGTATGTTTATCTTGGATAATACAAAAACGGTTTGTTGTAGAAGGTTTGAATTTCGTATATGGAACTCATGTAGCATGAAGTTGTGCACGTTCTTCTTTGATTGCAATTTAATGTTCCAAAAGAAATGTCAATACGTTTTTTGTGGCAAATCTAAGTCAATTTTATGTATAAAGTTATTATTTCCAAGACCTTAATTAATATCTACTTAAAATATATGTGACACCTTAAATTAAGAGGAACCTCAAACTTTCGAGACTTTAGTGTACAGTCGGACCCAATTTAACAAATTTTGTGATTTAGCTAATTTTTCTTTTTCCACAAGTAAAATGAAGGCGAAAACCTCTATTTAATGAAAACTAAAGCCTAAATTAATGAGTTATTTTAACAGCCGATTTTTTAAAATTATTATTAATTTATTAATTTGAGTTTGGAAATACTGGATTGTTTTCTAAATGATAAAGCCATCTTGGCCAAAGCCGAAAAAGACTTTTAGAATCAGCAATATTTGATGGGGGGGGGGGGGGGGAGGACCAATGAATAATGATTATGATGCAGAAAGCAAAGATGAAACTCCCATTAAAACTTATTTTTTTGTAACGCTTTACATGGCCTGGAAACTAAAATCATATCTCATGCATTGGCTGTAAATGACAGTATTTTTTTCTCCCCATAGAGTTGAAAGAGAACTATTTTGAGTGAATTATCAAGGAAATTGTCAAACACCTATTACTCAGTACTTTAAAATTGTGAATGATGTAATGTCAAATTAATAAGTCACGGAATACTGAATAAAAAGTGTACACTTTCTAATAATGGGAAGCTTTTCGCTCACCAAGCAACCATCTCACTTTGAAAAGCTTCCTGCCAAACAAGATAAACAATTTAAAGGATCTATCCATATTTCTGACGAGTGGAAGGTTGGAGGAGATTCTAACGGAAGTAGGTGTGATGAAAGAGGAGAACAGGGAGGATGATAGTTTGGCAGATACTTGGCGGGTAAACTAGATATCATGACTTTTTAAGTCTGAGGGTTTTGGGGTTTAGGATGAAGGCGTTGTGGGGAAGAGTTAAAGGTTTTCTTGGCGGGGAAATTTTTACAACAGGGTTGTTTTTGCTGAGATAACATTTTACTAGATAAATATTTAGATTTTTAACATTTCCATTTTTCAAAAAGTTTTTTGGCATTAATGTCTCACAAATATTAAAAACAGATTCTTTGCTTGCGTTTTAATTTGTTTTATGCATAGCCCTCTGATTGATCTGTTCATTATTATGTAAAAAATGCAAGTATGACGCGTTCACGCGTATGATGCACTGAGTTATAACTAACTTGATTTTCCAGTGTGTATAGGGAGAGGGGGGCAGGAAACTTTCGCCCCGGGCGAAATCATCTCTTCAAAAGACCCTGAAAGTGGGGAGGGGTGGTAAAGGAACCAGTGTTTCTTTCAGACTTTTTGCTTAGGGGGGGCACTTTGAAAGTTTGGGGGGCAGGGGCGTATTTAAGGGGGCGAGGCAGTTCGGAGGGATCAAGGGCGTATTTATGGAGTGGGGCATGACCCCCCCCCCCCCCCCGCATGAATGTCGAAATTTGTTTCGTCAGATTGTCTTACAATTCCTAAAACTGACAATAACATGTAATAAAATAAAAATTGCAAACAGTGAAGAAAAATAACTCTCGCCAAGTTTCACAGGAAAAAAAAGACAAGGAAAATGATTCGAGCCCGGATTATGTGCATTAAAAATCATGAAGAAATGCATGCATATTTCTACATTAAAAATACTCAAAATATTTACTAAGAGCTAAAAAAAAAAATGCGCTGAGAACGAAAAAAATATTTGCTCTTTTTTTTAAACTTGCGTGAAGAAGTGAAAAAAAATATTAAAAACACAATAATATGCATTTTTTTTAAATACCGTTTATATGCACTAAACGTTAAAAGGGGCCAAAATTAGCGATTACATATGCACATATGCAAAAGACGGTTTTGTAATATGTGCAAAAAATAAATAACTAATTAAATAAATAAATGAAACTAAGTAAAAATAAAACTAAGAAAAAAAACTTAGTGTTTTTAAAAAATGAAATGAAATGATGATCCGTTTTTTTATATTGAAAAAACGGATAATATTACTAAATTTGAACATAAGTTATTAATTGTCAAACAAGCACTAATGAAAAACTTTCAAAGAGTTATTTCTTTTACTTAAAATTTAAAAAAATGTTAGGAGGGTAATGTAATGGGACCTCAAACTAGTTTCAATTTAGGATTTCGATTGAATCGTAAACAGAGGCGTATGTAAGGACTATTAATTATTAAGTAGATAGAGATATCTACTTTAAAAAACATATCATGTATGGAAGTTTATTTATTTATTTTTTTAAACAACTTCATTAAAATTAGCTTTGATAAAGCTGTCAAACTAAGAAAACTTGAACAATGACTTCCGGTCACCCTAGTAAATTAAATATGGAATTCATTCTTGCATACTATTTTTAAAACGAACAATACAGTATTATCACGAGTGATTATTGTAAATAAATTTTTTAACTAAGGGAAAAAAATACATTAATAAACAAAAGTTTCCCTCAAAATATTTTGTTTTTGACTCCAAAGATGATCGCTAAAGACAGTGAAGACTTCTGTAGGAAGACTTTAAACAATTTCACACGTTTGTTAGCTTCTAGTTCTAGAATGATTACGAAATAAATATGTTTTTCAAAGAAAATCTGCCTAGATTTTCAAAAGCTTTCTAATAGGCTAAAAATCGTGTCGGCCTAAAAGACTGGGGTCACATAAAGGGGGGGGGGGGTAGTAAAATATGCTAAATTTTCGGACATTTCTTTCGAAAAGAAGGCGTTAATGATACTGTTATTTTTCATTTAAAAGAGGAACGAATATAGGCTATACAGGCATTTCCGACCCGCCAAAGACAGCCCAATATCCCTTCGTCTCCTTACAATGATCCTTATCCAAGAAACATTTCCTAGGAGATGTACCATGACTCCATGAGTGCCTACAGAATGGAGAAGGTTCCGAAACGAACCTCACCAATGTATTGTGTGAGTTAACAACTAGATAAATAAATAGATAACATAAGTTCCAACCACCTCATACCTACAACAACAGAAATATGCAGACAACAAACGAAAGAGGTAATAACAAGAAGTTCTGTCTAGAACTAGACGAGCCTACTTTCCCGTATACCCATACTACTTTCTAGTACCTGATCAATATTCTCAAAAATAGCTAAAATCGCAAATGTTTTTAAACATATTCTTAAAATACTTTAAGCTGATTTCTTGGAATAAAATATTTCTCACTCATCTAAAAAAAATTAAAAAAAAAACAAAAAAAAAAAAAACGAACAAATGAAATAGCAGCAACTTTAAAACAAAGCAGCTAATACACTTATTTCCATTAAAAAAATCTTTAACAGCTTTCAAAACGAAGAAATAATAATTAAAATTAATAAGCCCATTAAAATATCAAATCATCATATCAAAAAAAAAATTTGTTTCTTTTCCCCTGTTGCCAAAAAAACAAATTTTAAATGAATTAATGCACTTACCAAAATAAAAAAAAAAACAATAAAATGTCAACTTAAAGAAATAATTTTCATTGTCAAAAAAAAAAAAAAAAAACTTGAATTTTGACATTTTGAATTCAAATTATGTTTCTCGCAATCACGAGTGTGTGTATGTAGGCGTGTGTGTTTATGTGTGGGGGTATGTGTTTGTGTGTACGGGTTATGTGTATGTGTGTAGGCATGTGTGTTTGTGTCTGTGGGGGGGGATGTGTATGTGTGTGTAGGCATGAATGTGTGGGTAGTTGTGTGTGTATGTGTGGGTGTCTGTATGTGTGCGTGTGTGTATGTATTTGTATGTGTAGGTGTATGTGTGTGTTTATGTGTGTGTAGTTGTGTATGTATGCACGTGTGTGTAGGACATGGATGCAACCTGGAGACGGCTTTCGCTAGAGGTGGTGTAGCATCGTGAGGAGCCCGTCGACGGTGATGGTGCGGAGGGTGGCGGTGGGAAAAATAAAAGAACGTCAAAAATAGTCAAGTGAGAACAATAAGCAATCGTGATTGCTCAAAAAAAAAAAAAATGAAAACAAAAAATCGTCTGCGCATTTCTTCATGTAGAAACATAAATGACTTCGAGTTTATTCGTCGAAAATTGAATACCTTAATTAAAATTTTAGCGTAAAAATAAAAACAAGTCAAATCAACAATAATTATTTCACAGTCAAAACCATAGCTGCGGAGTCGGAGTCAATTTCATTTTGGGGTAAAGGAGTCGGAGTCGAATATCTAAGAATCGGAGTCAGTCATTTGTCCTCCGTGTATAAATTTTTGCCAAAGCTACGAAGTCGAAGTCGGGGAGTCGGAGTGAGTACAATGAATTGTCGGGTAAAGGAGTCAGAGTCTGGAGTTTGCCGTCAAGAGCTATTTCCAACAAAATTTGTTTGAAGTAAATTTGCCTTCAAGTACGGAATCTACATTGACTTTCAGTTTCCCCGTAGGCGCTAATGTTAAGTTTTTTTGAACTGTTCAAAATTGAACAAAAAATAGTTCAAATCAAAAAGTGAAGTATGGGAATGAGGTGTCCTCGCCGAGATCTTTCGAACAAAAAAAGTTTGTTCGAATCGGACTATTCATTCAAAAGTTATTAGGGGGGACAGACCGACAGACATACATTTTTTCCCATCTCAATACCCTACTTTCCAATTTTTAATTTTTCGATATTTATTTAATTATTTTATTTATTTTTGACTTTTTTTTTTTTTTTTCGCGATATTTTTAAGATGCATTAAGCCTTCTCTCATGCTTTTTTCTTCTTTTTCTGCCTTTTACTGGGAAAGTAGGCTAAAAAGGGGGGAAACACGTATCTTGTTCGTTAATTAATTGCACGTATATTTCCAGGGGAAAAAAATATGCTTTTAGCAAGTTTGTTGACAGCAAAGGACTTTCCATTGACAGTGACAAAATGGAGACCACAGAGGCAGATACCCCCCCCCCCCTCCCCTGGAATGATAAAGTTCCGAATTTTCTATAATTTCCGTTTTTTTAAATCTTTACATAGTAGAACAAGTGTCTTCGAATTTTTTCCCCAGGAGGGGGCAATTGGCCTCCTTCGGAGGGGGCACTGCCCCCTCCCCCCGGAGAGATGCCTGAAAGAATCACCCTACAGGAACGTATAAAAAGGTGAGTATAAGAAAGCAGTCGTCCCCTCCTCGAAAATTTTCTGGACCCGCCCTTGCAGTATTGGGCAAGGAACATTAAATGCAGAATTTTATCAAGTTTTTTCGATTTTCTGAAAAGTGTCATTGTTTTCCTCAGGGAGCAATATTAAGAATTTAAAGTACCAAACATATAAGTGGAATTTTTTTAGATTAGATTATGTTTTTCGTTTCTATTTTTTCTGCTTTATTTATTTGTATTACAATTTTGCAACAGTATCTTTTATTTTTTAAAGTTGCAGTTGAGCTCATTTCTTACTTTTTAGACAATTTCTTTTTGATGATTGCTTCACGTTTCATGGCATGAATTTCAAAATATTGCGATTCACTAGTGTTATTTTTTTTAAATGAAATTTGGCATGAATAAAACATTAGAAAGGACAGACTAAAATTTATGCAAAATTACAGCATTTAGAATCTTATAGTGATCATCTACCTGCAATGTAGATGATTACTTCGATGATAACTCCGAATTTCACTCCTTATGGAGTGAAATCTCCCATATTGAAATGCACACAAAACTTGAAAACAACACCCAATAGGTCACCATCTTTGAATGTTAATCTGAAAATTAGTTCTTGGTGAGATTTCTGTTGGGATGATGGTTGTTGTTTGCTTAGTGTCCATTTGACAACTTATGTCCCTTCAAAATATATCCTCAAAATACATGACATACATCTTTGTAAAATGCTTAACAACTAAAACTTTAATTCATCAAAAACAAACTCATATTTTTTTATGTTTTTTGTTCTTTTTTTTCTTCTTAATTTTAGCTCCTGCGTTTGATAAACTAACTGAGAATTGAAGTTAAATCCAAATCACAGAGCGCAATAGCATGCAATATTCTCCTTAATTATTAGTGACCACCGTTTATATGAATCACGTTTGTACGAACCAGTTTTGATTCCATAAAGCGGCTTATTCAATAAAGCTGGATTATGTTCTGTTTTTGACATGGATTTGATTCATTAAAGCGGCTGATTCAATTTACCGCTGAATCAACTAACCAGCGCCCACTATTTTATTGAGTGAAATATTATTAATTCATTGGTCGTAAATGTGATATGATGAACTGCGGTTGCTCATCACATCTGCTGATGAAACTTTTGCAACAAATTTTTCAGGCTGTTTCGACCGCAAGTTGCAATCATGTTTCGTGAAGAACATAAAAGAAACATGCTCAAGGTTGACCGCAAACAGCGATTCATAACTCAAATACGTATAATTTTTTGCTGTTTGGTGCAAATTATCTGCAACATTTCCGGTGTTCTTATGCGTTGTCGGAAACAAATATAACCTTGAATGTTTAAAAACTGGGCTTAACGTAAGATGTTTATATTCTAACGACCTTCAAAAGTAAAGTGAAATACTTTATCAAATTATTTTCTTTTTCTTCGTATAAAAACATTGTTAAAAATAAATCAAATATGAAAATCAGTTCGAAATTTGCTTTGTTGAAAATTCACGGTTTTTGAATTAAAAATGAAAAAGGTTTGTACCGAAACTAGTGATTAGAATTTCAAAATTTTGCTCAATACTTCAAAAAATGCAGGGAATTGGAATAAATTTATTCCTTAACGTTCCAAAATACAGAACTCTTCAGAAACAAACAGAAACTCACCCCAAAACCTTAAAATTTAAGAAATTTTTTCAAAATTATAAAAAGGAATGAATGGATAAATTTAAACTGCTGTAAAAACAAACAGAAAAAACGAAACTTGGAGGAATAAACCAGCAAATTACTGACTGGGAGTTAAATCATTAATCTAATTAATCCTATTCATCAGTTCATGAAACACTTCCCAATTTTGATCTGAAGGGGAAGAATTTTTTGAAATAATTTTACCTTTTTTAGAAGTTACTTCAGCTGTTAGAAATAGTATTCGTTTGGAATTTAAATAATGTTGATTGAGCAAGCTGGTTTACCCCCGTTTTGCTGACATATAACCCCTTTCCCCATCCCGTCCGCTAAGCATACCTAAAGGTAAGATTGAAATTGAAACACAAAGGATGGGGGGGGAGGGGGGAGATAAAATTTCGTGTCGGTGAAAAGTAGGGGACACTGCAATACTAGAGTATATTAATTGCTTATTTTACTGAGCATGAATTCAGAAAGACAATGTTCAAAATAGCTCAACTCTCCCAGAAATGCATCCACAACTACATAGTTGAAAACTTAAAAATTGGAAGAAAAAAAAATCTAAAAGCAAATTTTAAAAAAAATGGAAATAAAGCGCATTGAAAGTAATTCGAATCAAATTCAAGTTGTTAAGAAAAAACAAAAATCTAAAGTAATAATTATAATAATATAATAAAATAAAAAATCAAATAACAAGAAAAGAGAATAAACCAAACATAATTAAAGCGTACGTCAAACTTGTAAAAAGTATGAGACGATGCAAACTAAATCATCAACTCAGATTGTGAGCATGTTATTGTAACAAGACGTATTCTGAATTCTTCAAATTAAGTTTCCTTTTGAATTAGTATAGGGTAACGACCCCAGTAATTGGCACTTTAAGAGTTTGTCCTTAAACTTACCTCTGGTTTTCAGTACTTAGAAAAAAAATACTCTCTTGCAAATATTTTTGTCTCAAAGAGTGCACATCTGTGCATCTATTTGGTTCACTAAAATCAAAAATATTTGAATCAATACTTTCATAAAAATCTTACTAATATTATATATGCGAAAGTTTGTATGGATGTATGGATGTATGGATGGATGTATGGATGTTTGTTACTCTTTCACGCAAAAACTACTGAACGGATTTTGATGAAACTTTACAATAATATAGCTTATGCATCAGAATAACACATAGGGTAGTTTTCGTCCCGTTATGGGGGGCAAAACCTCCTTAGGGGGGCAATAAAATACAATTTTTGTATAAATTCTCTAATATTGGGATGAAAAAATGCTTGCACATATTTACATTATATGTCCATCGAAAGCTCTGATTTTTCTGCTGAAGATGGCACCTGTTCGAAATTTCTAAGTAGAATAAAAAACGAGTTATGAGCTTTTTAGATCCATGTTCGAAGGCTTTCCTCAACTCAATACAGTATTTAGTGTATCATCTCAACTCCCTGTCGATAGCGACAATTGTTGTATTGTTGACTTTCTTTGCTTTTCTCGATTGTTCAAGGCTTTTCTCAAGTCAAATCTTGAAGTAAGATTTTTGCACAAGATTGGCAAATAATACATGATTTGGCTGATGATTTTCCATTTAAACGGAACTTTAATGTAATTAATGGTTTTTATTATTATTTATGCTGATTGAACACTTACTCATTATCCAAACAACCAGCAGATCGCCAACATTTTTGCAGAAAGATTTCCGTAGCTGATGCATTTGGCAGTTTTTTCAACGTTGCTGTTTTTGAAGCCGAAGACTACGTCATAATGTTTCTCAGCTTTCACCATGTAAACAAAACATCGCCAATCAAAGAATTTTCAAAAGACTTTTTTTTACTGTGTTAAATAATCCAGCAACTAAATTAGGAAAATCCATAAACAGCACAAAAACTTCCATTAATTTTCCTTTTTGCACAATTTCAAACAATCACCAAATTTTATTACTTATTTTGGTAACATTTCGGATGAAACTGTTTAGCGCCATTTTTATTCCAGGCCCCACAATGTATGCCCGTAAAAATTTTTAGGTCCAGAGATTTTCTCTTTAGAATCTTGATCTGTAGGTGTTCTAATGTGAGAATATCTTGGGTAGACTTGTTGAATCCTGCGCAAAATAATTTTACAGGCCATCAAAGATAGCGGCCATTTTGGTTCACTTGCTAATTACTTTTTTCGCAACGTGCGTACCTATAAATTTAATTTTAGTTTTGAACTGAGATTTTGGAGGCTTAGAAAGTCAGTTAATGCAATATTTATGTCATAAAAGCCGCTCTGGCTATTTCCACATTTTTTACGTGAGATATCTCTGACGTTTTTTGTTTAACATTCTAATTACTAAAAAGTGTACAAAAATTAATAGCTCCTAATGAAACCAAACGATTTTAAAGTGTAAAATCTTTTGTGTGAATCAATATCTCTCAAGGTCTCTAGTGCAGCCAGCAATACCTTCTTTAGGAGGTTTTTTGATGGACAAACCTTCTAAATGGGTTTTTTCGATCAAAAATATCTTCTGAAGAGGCTTTTTCGATCAAAAACACCTTCTGGAGCAGTTTTTTAATCAAAAATACCTTCTGAGGGGGTATTTTTTATGGAAAAACCTTCTGGATGGCTTTTTTTTTTTTTTGATCAAAAATATCTTCTGAATTTTTTTTTTTTTTTTTTTTTTTTTGAACATCCGTTTTTTCAAAACATCCCTTTCGTATGCATAAGCTACTGTATTTGAATTTGCATTCATGTTAAAAACAACGGCTCTGGGGGGAGTTTTTACCCCGCTCCCTTGCTGCGCCACTGTTCATGGTTATTTATCGCCTGCTATCAAAGTAATTGTTTTCGAGTACAAATATTCCACAGTTACAAGAAAACTTTTTGTTTTACGTTTTTCTGCGACAATAACTATTTAAGCAATGGCTGGTATTTCTAAACTGAGTTCAGAAAGTTTTGGTGTGCAATTGAAGACATACAGTTTTGACAAACGAAAATGTAATGTCAAAAGGAATCAAGAGAAAAATTATGTTCCCTGGACAAAAACGAGGTCGTAAAGCTGCTGAAATACGCAAAGACGCAATGTTGAGAAACTCTGCAGGAAAATATAGTGTGTCATTGCAGCAATCAGTGCTACAAGAAATACACGCGTGGAAAAACGCTAAAAAAAAATGGCAGTAAAAATGCACAGACAAATTATTTTGAAAGTAAAAACAAAGTTTAGAAAAATCAGAAAGTACTGAAAGAGGTTCAAATCAAAACGAAGTTTTTGTCAGACTAGCAGATCTTAAAAGCGATATGAATGTTTCTGCTGCGACTTTATGTGCACATCCAAACTGTATAAGTTATTATATTCGAAAGTTTGAGCGAGGAACCAATACACAGTCTGCGCAACATATATCCTCAAAATTTGAACTGTTTAAAAAGGCAAATGAAATATTGAAGCCTCTTTTAAATGCTTTACATGGATTTATTCTTTCAGAAATAAAAGAATTGATGCTCAATGCTCAATGTAGCCCAATCTTCCCATTTCGTGCTAGTCGCTCACAAGAAGCTGTAAAGACTGCAGAATGCATCTTGAGAAAATCAGTATAAGATGTTGATTTTAGATTATAAGAGAAGTTCTGCAATATGAATAAAGGTGGTTCAGGATGCTCTTGGTTCCAAGGATGACGAAAAAAGTCAAATAATGATTTAATCACTACGCACAAATATTGAAAGCTTGAGAATAGTTAGAAGTGTTTGTCAAGGGATGTAGTGACAAATAAGGAACTGAGAAGGCATTGGGAAGTTTTTTGCTCACTGGTATCAACTGTAAATTACTTGATTGCTGATCGCGAAGAGAAATACAAATAATTCGTTCAAACTGTTGAGTTACTGTTTCCAGTCTTTCGTGAATTTGACTGCATCAATTATCTACTATATGCAACATGGTACTTAGAGAGGATTAGGGCGCTAGAAAATGAGTGTCCCTACCTGTAGGAAAAATTCATTTAAGGTACATTTGTTGTTAAAAAAAAGAATGGTAAATTCAATTCTGTGAAGCCAGCCATAAAATCATTCAACGGTCACAGAAAAGTGCCGGAGGAATTGCAAGGCAGACGAGACCAAGTATGCTGCCGAGTGGCATTTAGAGTATCATGAAATTTTAATGATATGCAATGTGTTTCGTGGTCTTACTAATTCTCATTTAATGGATCACTGTGAGAGTGTTCCGTATCATTATCTTTTTAGGCAATCGTAGCCAGTATTTTGATAAAAATGTCAAAAGGCTTGTTGATTTTATGTATCACCATATAAATCCCTATGGGATTTCTGAAACAGTGCAATTTGACAGCTTTCTCACTAAACAACTTGTGAATGGTAATGTCAAGATTCGCCTTCACAGTATCATGCACATTGATCAGAACAGTACTGCCAGATAAAATAGGAGACATTTGTTTCTTGAATTTTCTGAATTACTTTCGAAAGTCAACTTACCATGCTTTGATGCACACAGGTCTTCACAAAATATCACTTCTAAGCTAATGGGAAAGAATAAACTTTAACAATGTACAGAGACATGGAAATAGCGAAAGAAAGGGAAGAATGTGAATTAAAAATATTTTAGCTCATGACTTGTTTTCCAACGAACACATTATGTGATGGTGATTCACCTAAAAATCTAGATGTTATCGTTGAACAGTTGCAGAAATATCTGTTGCTAGAACATTTTCAATTTAGCAAAGCATCTCCGATGAAAACTGCCCTCGTTATCTATTTCATGTTGCAAGTCTGCTAAATAAAGAAAACTTTTGGAGAAGTTATCAGCAATGTTCTGCACAGTTCCATTTTTGTATGCTTTTTTCATGAACTTCGTGTTGTGTTCGATAGTAATTTGCAGCATTCTGTGAAATAATCTGAAAGGATGAGAAGAGAATCAATTAAGGGCACAATAAACCTTGTTGTAATTGACAGAAAAACACTAGTACCTATGCAGGAAGAAAAATTCTGGTCTTCAGTAACAAATAAGAAAAATTTACGGTAAATAGCACGCAAGGAAACAGAAGAAATGGCCTAAACATGCTACATTTTCAGCGATTGCTAGCAGTTAATGAAGAAGCAATCTGCAATACTTTTCATAGGAGATTTGAGACAGATCATTGAAGAACTTAATTAGAATAACTCATTAGAAGAAGCGGGTCTACGAATTCTTCCACACATAGACTGAGCTGATAAAAATGGTTCAAAAGAGTGGTTGCGGCATCAAATGATACAGACGTCGTAGTGCAATAACATTCAAAGCAAAAACCGATCGTAACCTTTCTTAATAGTAACTAATCTTGTATTTTTCGTTTATTGTGTTGTTAAAGAAACATGTATGTGATAAACACGAGTTTAAAATGAGCATTCTGAATTATTTATTAATTTTTGTACATTTTTTTAGTAACCAGAATATTCAACAACAAATGTCAGAGATAACTGCACGTAACCACGTAAAATGGTGGAAACAGCCTGAGTGGCTTCTATGATATAATTAATACATTAGTTGACTTCCTAAATTCCAAAAACAGCAGTTCAAAACTAAAAGTAAATTCGTAGGTACGCCCGTTGCGAAAAACGTAATGAGCAAGTGAACCAAAATGGCCGCTTTCTTTGATGGCCTGTAAAATTATTTCGCGCAGGATTCAACAAGTCTACCCAAGATATCCTCACACTAGAACACCTACAGATCAAGATTCTAAAGAGAAATTCTCTGGACCTAAAATTTTTTACGGGACTACATTGTGGGGCCAGGACTATTTTATGGTGACCAAAAATATCTCAGCATCTGGCGACGAGATCTCTGTAACGAAAATTAATATCATATCGTTTTACAAAGTAAGGAAAGAATGGGGGAGCATCATCAATGGTACCCCGAAACGACTTTCGCAAATTCGGTAAAATCGCACCAAGAGCCACAATGATTGAAATTTCCCGAAATAACTAAAGCAAGTATAAGGGGATTACGAGCGCAGCTACTTTTTTTTAATCACTTCGTACTTCATTAGCCATACAGAGAAGGTTTTAGACTCCATGTTAAAAAAAAAGTATCAACAGATTAATCTTTTATTAAACATGAGAAGATTAATTTCATGTTTTTAAAATTTGTATATGTTTAAATATAGTGCTTTCGTTTCTAAATCAATACTACTTTGTTCTTTATACTTATTGCTATTTTAGTTTTATGGGTAAGGAAGAAACTCGATTTTTAATCACGTCAAAAAGATTTGTTTTAAATTCTTTCACTTAAAACAGAAAACAAAAGCAAGTAACGATTTTTTCTAATAATTATTACTGACCCAGGCAACGCCGGGTATTTTTGCTAGTATGTATATAAAAAGTTACCAAAATCCCCAGTAATTGGCACCTGATACCCCAGTGTATGACACCTTGTGATCCAGTAATTGGCACATGTTAATAGAACTGGAAAATCACTTTTTTTTTTTACTTTTAAATTACATACAAATTTTATCATCATAAGAATTCTTATGTACATTGTCATCTTCTTTACATTATCATTACTCATGTTTAACATGAGTAATGATAATGTAAAGTAGGTAATCTTTACTAATAATAAAGCAGAAAGTCTCTCTGTCTGGATCTCTGTCTGTCAGGATCTCTGTCTGTCAGGATCTCTGTCTGTCCGGATCTCTCTCTGTCCGGATTTCTGTCTGTATGTCAGTATCTCTGTGACACGCATAGCGCCTAGACCGTTCGACCGATTTTCATGAAATTTGGCACAAAATTAGTTTGTAGCATGGGGGTGTGCACCTCGAAGTGATTTTTCGAAAATTCGATTTTGTTCTTTTTCTATTCCGATTTTAAGCCCATTTTTCATATAAATTTGATAATATGAGGAAGAATGTGTTTATCTTTCTTCTTCTTTATCTTTACTAATAATAAACCTGGAAGTTTCTCTGTCTGGATCTCCCTCTGTCCGGATCTTTCTCTGTCCGGATTTCTGTCTGTCTGTCAGTATCTCTGTGACGCGCATAGCGCCTAGACCGTTCGACCGATTTTCATGAAATTTGGCACAAAATTAGTTTGTATCATGAGGGTGTGCACCTCGAAGCGATTTTTCGAAAATTCGATTTTGTTCTTTTTCTATTCCAATTTTAAGCCCATTTTTTTTTATATAAATTTGATAATATGAGGAAGAATGTGTTTATCTTTCTTCTTCTTTATCTTTACTAATAATAAACCTGGAAGTTTCTCTGTCTGGATCTCCCTCTGTCCGGATCTCTCTCTGTCCGGATTTCTGTCTGTCTGTCAGTATCTCTGTGACGCGCATAGCACCTAGACCGTTCGACCGATTTTCATGAAATTTGGCACAAAATTAGTTTGTAGCATGGGGGTGTGCACCTCGAAGCGATTTTTCGAAAATTCGATGTAGTTCTTTTCCTATTCCAATTTTAAGAACAAAATCATCATAAGATGGACGAGTAAATTACGAAATTATCATAACGTGGAACCGTAACATGGGGACAAACCAATTGGCGAGATATGAAATTATCATAACGTGGAACCGTAACATGGGTACAATCCAATTGGAGAGAAAATTCGCCACACAGGCGAACCAAAAGACCTTTTAATATCTCTATTACGGGCAAAGCCGTGCGGGTACCACTAGTTTTATATAAATTAATGCTAAATCACTTTTCTTCATGTTGGAAAAGTATTTTAGAGAAATAAAAACATAAATTTGGAATGTTCCATGGAAAAGATATTGAAATTAATGCTGTTTCATCCTTCGGTTTACAGTTTTGATTTTACGAATGCTACCAAGTTAGGTTTGTCCCAAGTATAGTTAAAAACTCATATAGTATACTTTTTTGCATAAGTTTTCCTCTTTTTTATTTATAAAATGCACCAAGTCGGTTTTCTTTCTCTTGAAAAACCACCCGCTGCAGGCGGCATTGAGATACCGTGGGTGGCGAATGGGGGTTAGCGAGCGAATCGAGCAAAGGACGGAGTCCCCAGTATAAAATTAATTACTGACTAACTTTCACTTGGATTTTTCTGGTGAAAGTCACTCCAATTGACAAAAAGCCGCAACTTCAAAAATTGATGATTTTGATGCTTTTTTTTTTTTTTTTTGACAATTACTGTACAAAAGCTATCGATTTCAATTTCCGCTTTATCATATTCGTAATCTATGCAAAAAACTGAAGATAATGACACTTCACTTAGCTTTATCGCGGAAATGACGCTATTTCCCCAGTACTTGGCACACATGCCAATTACTGGGGACTAGCAAAATTGAAGCACCAGTAAATGGCACCCATCATTATTTTAAAATTCCAAATAGGGACGAAAATATACTTCTACACAATTAAAGTAACACCTCTCAACTAAACAAAACTTTTGACAACGAAAATTTAAAATATATTTTAAGTCAGATTTTAAAGGATTTATGTGCATGCTTCTCTTAAGCCAGAGAAGAAGCTTTTGCAACAAAAACGGCTGATTTGACACAAGCCACAATTGTTTCTCTTTCCTACGAACTGCTGTCATTTAGTAACATGAATTGAAGTTATAATCTTTAAAATTAATGTACATTCAGTTGGTATATAGCCTTCTTTTTTAAAAAAAATGGATACAAGTCTTTTTTAGGACATTTTTGTTGGAAGTGCCAATTACTGGTGCCGTGCCAATTACTGGAGATGTTACCCTAGTACATTTATTTGTTTTTCATGATGAATTCTCTAAAGTCTTTCTCCAGCTGGATTGATGTAATGAAATGCACATAAAACGTGAAATTAAACACCCAATAGGTTACCATCTTTGGATGTTAATCTGAAAATCAAAACTTGATGAGGTTTCTGTTGAAACGATGGTTGTTACTTGTTAAGTGTCCATTAGACAACTTATATCCCTTCAAAATTGATCCACAAAATACATGACATAAATCTTTGTAAAACTTTTCAAGAGGTAACATTAGTACATAGACTAAATAAAGGCGCCTCACTAAGAATCCCAATTCCTTTTGCAGACAAAATTATTTTGCAATACAGCTTATTCACAGCAATATACGAAAGAAAATGGTAACAGTTCACTTTATTACAATGGCGATTAAATAAAGTTCACTGAATGATTATGGCGCAAGTTTAGCCTCTCCAGTAGAACAATTTGTTCAACGAAAAAAAAAAAAAAAAAAAACACAATCCGCAGAACTGCTGTTGAGAGCTTCTTGTTTTTGACAAGTTGAAGTGATTCAGTCTGAATCGTCTTCAAAGTTGGAGCATAATCTTCGGTTGCGAAATTATATGGTCGTTTAGTACTCTGCCTTCTTAAGATATTCAAGTCTCGAAGGAGAATTAATTTTGGTTTAATGCATTAGATGCTTAGTCGTTAGGGTTTGGTACATGACGAAAGTATGTCACTGTTTAGTAAATGCACTTCTGAAGTTTATTTTAAGTCTAGGAGGAGAAGTGATTTAGGCTTAATGCAAAAACTACTTTGTTATTAAGGTTATGTATTTTTATAGTTTTCAAACAAGTAATACCTAGTTTATTAAAATCCTTTCATACTGCGTAATCTTTAATTTGAAATTTTCTTAAAATTGTACGTTTAGGTATATGTTTCAGTTATTTTGTTAAGTAGAAAGGGATTCGCACGTGCTCCTCTTACTCGACAATCCTGTAGGATAAAAAAACTAGTTTTCAGATTTTTAAAAAATCACGTGACTGAGTTCTTTGAAATTTGGGTTGATTGATTGGTTGGAATGGGTTTTGTGTCGCAAGAGCCCAAGTACGCTATACTGCGCCAGACGAGTATTCAAAATTTGGGACAAAATGCTCTGTGATCTGACCTAATTAATTAACTAGATATAGTCCAAACAACATACGGCTGAACCTGGGCAAAATTGCAACGGTTTTCGGGTAGAAGTTGATACTGAATTACATAATCTAAAATCGGACAAAATCGAGTCACGGGAACACCCCCCAAATTTCCTGCCTCTGAAATAAAATAACTGTCGCCTCGTTTTGCATATCCAAGCACTGGTACACACCCAAAATCATTATTTTTCAGCATTGAAGTAGTGAATCTTATTACGCTGAAACAAAGATTCATACTTTGAAAAAAAAAAAAAAAAAAGTTTCAATTTCAAAGTTTTCCGCATCTAAAATCTGCCACCCTAGGCAGCCAGTTAGGTCGCCTACCCCAAGAACCAGGCTTGCTTGAAGAGTAAAATGATGTTACACATGCCTCCAGAGCCTGATTAACGCAGGGGCATGCGGGGCACAAGCCCCTCCTCATACATCTCAGGATAGGGTGACAAAATATCCTTAATTTATCATGCTAATTAAAAATAAATAATGATTTCACTCAGATTCTAGAGTACAATGATGTCATTGATATTTTCGCAAATGCAAAGACGAGGAAAAAATCTCTTTATTTGTTGATAAAAATCCCTTTAAAAAAATGATCTATTTGCAAATCTCAAAAACCACTCCAAGTTTAGTTTGTATTTACTATTAAAAGTTATATCACACGTAATACCTTTGATATTTATTTTAAACTGGCCTCATCTTATATAATTATCGTATATTATATCTTTTCTACTTTTTAAACGTTGTGATTAAAAGTTTACCACCAAATTCAGCATGGTTGTGTTAATACGCAAGTATCGAAATGTTTTATAGCTTGAGAATAAACGGAAATATAGGGAGGCGGGGAGTGTGAGGGTTGCAGAATGAATTTTATGCTCTATGTCTTCAAAAATCTTAGTCGGGCCTTAGGGGAGCCCTGAAATACAAATGAGCCCCATGACTACTATCAGAATGATCGGGCTCCGCATGCCTCATCGACTTTAAATATCAGTCAAACAGATTTAGACGTTATTTAGAAACGAGCAACGTCGATGGAGTCAGCTGAGCCATTACCAATTACTCATCAAGAAGACTATTAATTATTTTTAGTGGACAAATCCAAACATTCCGAGCGTTATCAGAGGCGATTGTAATTCGCTCGGTTGGAATGCTGAAATTCCGGTTGCATTGAGAATCTACACGAGGGTTAATCATACATCATTTATAGATCTATGAAGTCCTTTAGGGTGGTTGGAATTACCTCATAGAAATCACAAGCTATATTAGCGTGTGAGAAAGTGAATAGCAATTAGATATTTAGTAGCTATCAGATTTAGGTCAAAATGGTACAGTGTTTGTCTTTTCACTCATTTAAAGATGAACAATTTCGCTGTGAAAATAATTATTTTCTGTTCTAAATTATGACAAATTTACGATGCCATTTTCTTTTAGCTGCGAGGCTAGTATTTCAAGGTGTGTTTTGATTGGAAAAATATTTTTTGTTATTTATAGAATGCTTCATTCTCAATATTTTAGCTCTGATTTCATTTCTAAATGAATTAAAGTTCAACAATTAAGGATTGCAAATAAAATTCATGGTATATATTTTTTGAAACGTCAGACGGTTTCTATAATTTCTGTTGACTTATGTAGTAGATTTTATGCTGAAATGTTTAATACGTTAGAACTTATAAGGAAGTTTAGATGTAGGGTGAAAGACTTGTTATAGACATGATTAAACGCTTATTTTTTTATTATTTGGATTGTTCTTGAACTGTGATGTTGTTTTAGTTTGTGGAAAAACAAATTCTGTTGCTGTTAGAACTTTGGAATTGCAGTTTTATAGCAGTGAAATTTTTATGGATTTTCTACAATGATTTATGTATATTTTTGGCCCAAATTGGTATACTATGGTTTAACCAGTTGTAGTCACACTCGTTAAGTTGTGGGCATACAAAAAAACTAGTAATGGTCATGCTAGCTAAATTCAATTATTTTCAAGAAATACGCAAAAAAGTATTCAACACTATTAAAACACTTATTTTTCCTACAATATTATAAAATTTCAAACTACCCATTCAGACAACATTAAAATTAAACAAAATTTCCGCTCAGAACTAAACGAGGCTTCTTTCCCATTTTCCGACATCGACTTTCAAATACCGAATCAATATTATCTTAATAAGCTAAGACTACAAATTATGTCAAACATTCCTTTAAAAAAAATAAGTTGTTTTCTAGAACCAAAATGTGCCTCGCATATTTGAGGAAATAAATACGTAAAAAATAAATAAACGAACAAATAAAGTAGAAGCACATTTTAAATAATGCAACTAATATATTTTTTTACCATAAACAATTTTTTTGATTGCTTTTAAAAAGAAAAAAAAAAGATTTAAAAATAAGAAAACTCATCAAAATAAATACATTTTATCCAAAAAGAAATCGTTCATTAAAGCTTTTTCTTCCGAGTATAAATAAGAGGCCTTGGATTTTAGTTTTCCTAATGTTGCTCAAAATTAAAATAAATAAATAAATCTACAGAAAATAAATAAAAAATTATAAAATAGCCACTTAAAAAAAGGCATTAAAAAATCCTTTTGTATATATATATATATATATATATATATATATATACACACACACAAAAGGTGTTTTTATTAGTCATCAGGGCATGAAACATTAAAAAAAAAAACAATCATACATAAACGAGGAATAATTTAGATTTTATTTACGCACCAGTTTTGATTTTAGCTCAAAATTTACTCCTTTAAAAAATTTTCAGTTCAATGCTGTTAAAGATGTCATTTTATTGATTTTTAGTACAGCAGTCATTTTATTAGTCGCCACGAGTGGGGCATCTGAAATGGAACCCATGCATGAAGATGAGGGCAGTTTGCAGCAATCTTTTGTTTTTAATTTTTTTATCCAAAACATACTGTATTAATATGCTTTCTGAAAAAAAAAAAAAAAAACATCTGAAAAAGAACTCATTTGCGAAAGAGGCTATACTTCAGGATATTTTGCTTTAAACTTATTATTTTTTAAGAGAAAAATATACTTTTCAACCAATTTTCAGTAAAATCCTATCAATGATGTTTATATGATTGTTTTAGTTATCAAAATAGGCTTATTCTTAGTTTCCCTTTGGAAAGCAATATGTTTTTACACGGGATTGAAAAAGAATGTAATTAAAAAAAAAAAAAGGTACATACCTCTCCATTTATGTATTGCATTACATGATTCTGGAAAAGTATTTTCCTTGATCTCTGCACAAAAATGACAGATAGAGCCCACGTTGCAAGTTTACCGAGAACGAGTGAATAATGGTTTCTTAGAATTCACAGTAATTGTTTCAGTGGAAGAAAGGGCCTTGTGCGGTGCAAACTTTGCCATCTTCTAAAGATGGAAGATGAGGTAAAGCTAGTCTAGCTAACTACGTATTACTGAAATAATAATTTATATAATTTAGCTATCTTAAAATGTCTGGTTACTTTTCAAGGTCGCAGCAGAAGGAGTTAGTTTTGGGTGCTCAAGCACCCTCGAACTTTAACACGATATATATTTGCATATGAATTTAAAATATTGTTTAAGTTTTGTGGCGTATGGTAGTTTGCTCGTCCACGTTATGATAATTTGCTAAGAAAAAGAACAAAATCGAATTTTCGAAAAATCGCTTCGAGGTGCTCACCCCTATGCTACGAACTCATTTTGGGCCAAATTTCATGAAAATCGGCCTAACTGTCTAGGCGCTATGCGCTTACAAGACAGAGATCCAGACTTTCAGCTTTATTATTAGTAAAGAATATGTCAAAACCCAATCAGTAAAAAGTAAAGAAATAGGAAAAATATCCCAAGCGGTACTAGTGTTGAAAATCAAATATTAATAAATATCCGAAACATGAAACATAATTAAGAATGTTTTCTTTACTTCTACGCGCAGTTTTAAACTGCATTGGACTCGCGCTGAAACGCGATTCGAAAAAAGCGAAATAGTTATATAGCGAGTTTTTCTCGAAGAACCAATTTTAGAGCTACCGCGAATTCCTCACCCGCAGCACGAAAATTTGTCGGAAGTGAATCGCAGACTTAAGTATTGCTTTCTTTACTGGGTACTAACTGTTATTATCGTGAATGAACTTTTTCTTTAGCAGCACTGAAAGCGGAAGTTCCTCACACCGCACCAGTCGAAACTTCGCCTTGCTAACGTACAAATCGCCACTTCGTACCTTTTTCATTCTAAATATGACGTTGATGAAACATAATTTCACACAGGTGGACTGTTTATCTAAAGTTTGAAAATGAAAGGAAAAATAAAACGTTTCTGAAAACTATAGAAATTTTAAGATTTTCGAAATGCTTGAACAACTAAAAATGCCTCGAATATAATTACTGCATCTATTGTACAGTACTATTGTAGTACTGCATTTTATTATTGCTACACACTATACGTACCGTACTGTTTCCTTTTATGCCATTCTTCCATTGATCATCTGCAATCGAACTGTACTTTTATTCAATAACGCAGCTTTTTCAACCGATGCGAGATGTCTTGAAACGAATTCCCTCGCATAAGTTGAAATTCGACGTTTCGATGCCAAACTAAGTAATGGCGTGAACAGAAATAACGTACGGCGCGGTGACAAAGTAACATACATGAGGTCAGCTCG
Organism: Uloborus diversus; assembly: GCF_026930045.1. Classification (NCBI taxonomy): domain Eukaryota; kingdom Metazoa; phylum Arthropoda; class Arachnida; order Araneae; family Uloboridae; genus Uloborus; species Uloborus diversus. Next base: position 46,266,239 of record NC_072735.1, read on the forward strand.
TATTTTCAGAGTCTTACGAATCTGATTGGTGCAAATTTTACTCGTTTAAGACTTGCACCAGTCAGATTCGTTTGAAACCTTGTTTCTTCCTTTCTTTTTTTTTTTTTTTTGAAACTTTCTTTGAAAGTAGTTTCTCGAAATCGTTACAAACTACTTTTTTTTTTGTATCGAACTACTCGCTACTCTACTTTTTTCTTTCAAAAGTAGTTCGCTACACTACAAACTACTAAAAAATGTAGCTACTACAGTAGCGTCGCTACTTGCAGCGCGCTACTTCCAACCACTGAAAATATTTTTCACTACACCACTAAAAAAATCTGTAGTTTCCAACTCAGTAGTCTATGATTTATTTATCAGTTTTACTTTTCTTTATCTTTAATTATGATACAGAAAATCTAAAACAGTACGAAAATAAAAATACATCATGAATTTTAAAACCTTTTTACAAAGTTGTTTGATTCATGACTCTCCAGGGCAAAGATCAATTATTTAGATTATTTGTAAAAATTATTAGTAAGTTAAGTTACCCAAAACGGCAGGGGAAAAATATCCTGATTTTGTATCCCAGATAACGGTGCAAGTTTATAAATTGCCGAAACTGAATTGAGCACTTTCAAAACAGTGTTGCTATATCGATGACAAAATATCGATGTTCAAAATTAAAACATTGATGGTATCGATACAACGACTCAAAAACATCGATGTTAGAAACATCGAATTTTATACTGTATATTTAAGCACAGTGAAGTCTAACAAATGTTGTTATTTGTCAATTCACAGCCTGCACTTATTAATTTATAGTTAAAATTTTTGAGCTGTCTAAACAAAGTTAACAAAAAGTAATGGGTTACTTATTTAAAGTCACTCCTTTTCTAATTGTGTAAAACAAACGAATAAGTCACGCATATTTAACATGCAAAACATTGAAACATGAGTTCAAATGAATAGAAACAATTTCGTAGTATTTTTCAGTTTTTTACCTGCGTAATACAAAACAGTTTATTGATGCGAACTAATTAGAGAATATGATGACAATTATTCAAACTAAATAACACGAGGGAAAACGAATGAAAATAATAAATACGGGCTCTACTAGATTTATTTCCCACGGCATTACAAAGAACTGTAAAAATTATACTTGAAATACAAAACATACTCAAAGATTATAGAGTAATGATAATGCATTGAAATATTTATAACTAACAGTGCAGTACATTTCAAACGTTAATGTTAACCTAAGTGTTTCTATCAAAGAATTATTGGGATATTGGGAAAAACTAGTATTAATAGGAGAAGCTATAATATCACTGAAATTTTAGTCAACAGAGCGCGTGAAAAACAACTGATTGTTATTATTTTTTTCCGGTGAAAATCTTTTCCTTTTTACAGCTGATTGAAGTAGCTTTTATCATTAATTTATTTCTATGAAGAAAACAATCACATTTGCTTTATTTATTTTTGATAAATAATGAAAACAACATTTTTCTTGGATTAATTTTAAAACATTGACATCGAACAAACATCACACGCAAAACATTGACGTTAGGGGGGGGGGGAAAATAACATATCGATGGTAAAAATAACGATATTTTGATAGAAAATACCGATATTTGGTGAATTACAACATCGATGGCGCACCCTTAGCAATTGTGCTAATTAATGCTGAAACGTTTTTGGTAAATATTATCATGATACATTTTTATGCAACTTTTTGTTTAATTATAAAACATCAACATCGAAAAAAAACATCGAACGCGAAACATCGGTGTTTTAAAACCATCGACTGTAAAAACATCGATGTCTCCAAAACATAGATGTTGAAAAAACTTAAATGTTTCGAAAATATCGAGAAAAATAAAACATCGAACACGAAACATCGATACTTAAAAAACATAGACTAACACAACATCGATGTTTAAAAAACATAGACTAACACATCATTATTGGGTAAAAACAACGATATCAATGTCGCACCACTGATACAAAAGTAAAGTTAGTCTAAAATAGAATATACAAGTTTTTAAATAAACAGAATAATATTAATAATAAATCTTAGTACGAGAATGGTTGAAAAAAGCCTAATGTTTAATTTCCAGCGCAGTTTAGCTCTCATTTTCTCATTTCTCATGTGTATGAATTACCTGTTGCTGATTCTTTTACTCAAAAAATCAGGTTAAAATTGTAAACTTTAAACAGTACGCTTTTCACTATTTTAAATGCTATTCAGAAGTTAAATGCTCAGTAGAAAAAAAAAAAAAAAAACAGAAATCTTTCTCCTGTTTTTTTTTTTTTTTTGCAAAACTTTTATTGAAATCAATTTTTGAAATAGAAAATCTCACTGGAAGTTTCCTGGAACAGGAAAGTTCAAAAAACTTTTCAGTTTAAAAATACGATGGCAATGCATAAGAATAATAGAAAAATAAATAAAACAGAAAGCAGGAAAAATTGGTTAAAGCGAGAAAAGCATTGCAAGCCAAAAAAGGCGGGCATCGAAAATGACTCTACGGCACGCATCGAGTTAATTCACATATAATGCAAAAATCTTAGCACGTGATTTTTAATCCGCAATTGCGTCGGAAATGAGTGATTGTTCAAGCTGTGTTGGCTGCTTTTAGTAAATTACCCGCTAAGTTCATTTGTTCATTACCGAGATGTGTAATGATATGAAGGGTTTTAAAGAAAAGTGAGGATAAGTGAGTTTTCATAAAACTTAACTTTAAAAGTGAAAGGTGCGTTACAGTTGAACAACATTTTACAGCGTAATAAAATATTACGAATCACCCAGTGAGCAGCAGAATACTACTTAGTAAAATAGAAAATTAACACTTCTCCTTTTGAAGTGAGACATCAATTGCGAGGGCTTTGAAAGTCTGATCCGCAAGCTTTTTATGTGATGGCAGTGATCAAGTTTTTTTTTTTTAATTTTAGCCAAAAGAAAAAAAAAAGAATAAATAAAATGAAATAAAATTAATTTTATAAATAAATTTAACACATTAGTTTCAAAGCTGATATTAAGCAATCATATAATTTAAGTCAAGTCATCAGTTTAAGGCGCAATCCACATTGCTTAGGTTCAGTCTTGAAATTTGTTACCTTTTATCAACAAAAAGCTTTACAGCTACTAATATTTTTCCTTGTTTTTGGCAATAATTAAATATTACGAATCACCCAGTGAGCAACAGTATACTATTTAGTAAAATAGAAAATTAATACTTCTCCTTTTGAAGTGAGACATCAATTGCGAGGGCTTTGAAAGTCTGATCCGCAAGCTTTTTATGTGATGGCAGTGATCAAGTTTTTTTTTTAATTTTAGCCAAAAGAAAAAAAAAAGAATAAATAAAATGAAATAAAATTAATTTTATAAATAAATTTAACACATTAGTTTCAAAGCTGATATTAAGCAATCATATAATTCAAGTCAAGTCATCAGTTTAAGGCGCAATCCACATTGCTTAGGTTCAGTCTTGAAATTTGTTACCTTTTATTAACAAAAAGCTTTACAGCTACTAATATTTTTCCTTGTTTTTGGCAATAATTAAATATTACGAATCACCCAGTGAGCAACAGTATACTATTTAGTAAAATAGAAAATTAATACTTCTCCTTTTGAAGTGAGATGTCAAATGCGAGGGCTTTGAAATTGTGATCCGCAAGCTTTTTGTGTGATGGCAGTGACCAAGTTTTTTTTTTTTTTTTAATTTTAGCCAAAAAAAAAAAGAGAATAAATAAAGCAATTAGTTTTCTCGTTGTTTATAATCTATTTCAATTATTAAAATATAAAATTTTGTCGTGAATATGTCTTAGTCAGGCGCAGAAAGAAGAAGAGCGGAGCGTGAGAGAAAACTTGCGGGTGATCTGACAGTTTAGAATGTAAAGAAGAAGGAAAGAAAAAAATAAAGTTTCACTTCTACCGTGTGTCTTTACGACACACAATTTTTTGATGAAACAATTAAATTTTAAAAAGGTTTTAAAATTTGATTTAATTACTTGAAATTTTTGGTCTTAGGAGGCAAATCAACCGTTTTTCCTCTACGTGTTTCATTTTGAAATATTTGGGGTTTTTTTTAATTCTGATTTGACATAGCTTGTTTCCGTAAGTCTATTCTTTCAACTCCTTGTACTGAAATGATTAAATCTACTTTTACGACTGTATAAAAAGATATTTTATCCCATCCAGGAAAAACATAAAACAATATGCCACGCCAACGATATGATGCGATGTTGATGTTATCGAATCAACATCGAACGTGTTTTTCTATCGATGTATTAAGGTTGCCTTTGTTTAAACTTCAATGTCTTTACAATGTCATGGTTAATTGGTTATAGCAGCGTTTTTTAAATTGTGTTCCGCGGAACCCCAGGGTTTCACGGAGCTCTGTCAGGGGTTCCAGAGGACTTGCATGTTTTCTTTTACCAATTTCAAATTTGTTCTTTAAAAAATCGATAAAAACTAAGCTTTTTTTTTTTTGAACATTAAAAATAAATTTTCTCTTACTTTCGTATACGAATCTGAGCGGCATTTCCATCATTATTAGTCACTATAAGAATAATTTTATTTGTTGTCTAAAATAATGCAAATTTTAGACTGTCAAAAACAGCCCGAGATTGTGCTTTCAAAATTTCAACTTCATAAATTTTCTTAGCCCAAAACACCTCCTTCTAACATAATGTCTCCAAAGGTAGCCTAAAATTGCGTTTTGAAGACTTCTATTTCGAAAAATTTTATAAAAAAAGCTTTTAATCCCCTAATATCACCAAAGATATTTGAAAAGGGATTTCAATATTGAAAAAAAATTGGGAGTGCACACCAAACTCCTTTTCCTACAACATTGCCTATTATTGCCTAAAATTACGACTTTTGAAGTAAATTTCATATACTCTGGTCTTGTTACTACACTGTAACAAATTTCGGAAACGTTTCTGGGTATATCGGAAACGTTTCCGAAATAATAAGAATCCTTCATCCAATAGCTAACTTCTCATTATTCAGAAAGCTTTCTGTTATTTCAAAAAATCTAGAAGCGGAAGTGAGGCGCAATGCTTCGAAACGTATTTTATCCTTCCAACACTGGCGCCAGTGAGTCGGAAATAACGAGAGCTTATTTTTTTCCTTATCTATGGTTGCTGCAGTCAGCAACTGTTTAGCATTGAATTGCTTGTTATTTTATGTCTAGAGAGTAGTAAATTGTGTCGAAACTAATTTTCCGCCTTTGCATTTTGGGCTGCCCTTGATTTTTTAGACGATGTACGCAGCTATTAAGTTAGTTAATAATGATTTGCTTCTTTACAATTTCCGGTGCGACCATGATTACATATATATTGTGTGTTCAAGCGTGAATAGTTTCAACACCCGTTTTTATACTTAATGAAACGAAACCCTTTGGATTACTTATCCAGTTGTAATGGAGGTACTTAGATTTTCTTCCGCTCATGTTTACTTGTAAGTATTAATGAATATTTTAAAGCATGTTGTTATATACATTTATATTTTTGTTGATTTGCATTTGATGAGGCACCAATTGTAACTGTTTTTGGGTTTATCGAATTAATTTAAAGTTATCCTACATACCTATGTGCGCAGTGTACTATTTGTTGTAACCAATTGAAACTGATTAATTATGCAAAAGAAATAAGATTTATATTTGAAAAGCAATCAGAGAAAATTTATTTCGAAATACTTGGATATACATACATTGGTTCAAAAAAAATCAATTGATTAATTCATTAAAAATATGGTAATGCAAATGTTTTCTAGTATTGTAATATGCTTCACAAAAAATGTGCCAGTATTATTTATCTTTTTTTATTATAATTTATTTATTTATTTAAAAATATTTATACCATTAGAAAATGGCCCAGTTATCTATTAGTAAGCAACATAGTTATGCAATTAATTCATGTGCTTATTCATTTTGTTAAATGTGGTTAACAATAAAAAATTCCTTGACATTAGTTGTTCGTTAAATAACATTTCCTTCGTGGATATACTAGTTTAATATAGGATAATCAGGAGGAATGAGTCAGTGGCAAAAATGGAACAGCTGCATTTACAAGCAGAAATAAAAAGAAATATTATTTCATGTCATTGTTTTAAAAGTGATCATTTTTTAAATACTATGTTATTAATATACAATGTACATATGGGGAGAAGACGAGGGGCGTTCACCACGCAGACTGCCATTGACATTTTCAGGGATTGCTTTTTTTTTTTTTTTTTAAAGGGGGGCGCTTTATAGCATTTTATGGGTTCAACATCACTCTTATGGTGTGGGGGGGGGGGGGAATCTCGTATATATGAAATGGAGTAATCATGCAATAGAATTCAATGTTTTAATAAATAAAATATATAATGCATTTCGCGCACATTGTATTAATAAAATCAGTAACCTATTTTGATTAAGTATTTATATTTGTGATGAACTGGAAAAGGACAAGAACAGAAGAATCAACCGAATGGTTCCAACAGGAGGACTTGGTGTCATATTTAAATTCGCCAATTTCTCTCTTGCACTTTTCGGTACACTTCGTCAGAGAAATAGACTTGACGCGAAGGGAAGGTAAGTTCTGTCAAATTTTTTCCGAAAATAAAAGCTATCAAGTTTGATACAAGATATGTTTTTAAGTTCTACATTAAAAATACAATATGTTGATAATTTTGTCTTGAAAATATTGAGAGAAAAACTGAAGTTTAAGATTGTTTAACAAACAATCCCACTTTTGAGTAAGTACCCCCCCCTCCCCTCCTTTGACGATTTTGTGATTAGGAATGAAACTACCATATTATTTCATAAATTTTCAAAAAATTATAACTGTGCGCATGTTATGCTGTTAACCATGCTATTTGTCATTACAAATTCAGAAAAAAAAAAAAAAAATCCACGAATGATTCTAAAATTGCTTGTTTCATTGCTGTTAGATATGAAAAAACTGAAACTGATATGGTATGCAATACTATAGTAAAGAATTATATTTTAGAAAAAATCGCGGAAAAAGGATTCTGAAATTCTCGGAAACGTTTTTGAAAATTATTTGGAGAGTTCCGAAATACTCAGAAACGTTTTCAAAACTTTCATGAACCACAGCTGCACAGAATACTCAGAAACATTTCTGGAAATTACGGAAAGAGGATTCCGAAATACTCAGAAACGTTTCTGAAAATTACAGAAAGAGTATTCCAAAATACTCAGAAACATTGAAAGAGGATTCCGAAATACTCAGACACGTTTCTGGACATTATAGAAAGAGAATTCCGAAATACTCAGAAACGTTTTTGAAAATTTCATGAACCGCAGCTGCACGATGTACTCAGAAACGTTTCCGGATTTTTTTTACAGTGTAACCACTCTCTGTGTATCTATGGCAGCAGTTGAAAGAACAATTTCAACAATTAACGACTGAGAATCAATTTAAGGAGCAGTACTGGTCAAGGGCATCTAAATGTTCCAACTCTGACGTGAACACATAGGAACAGTCCATGATTTATACTAACTAAAAAATTCTTGAAAAATTAAAGACATTTAAATTTTTAATTTTTAAAAACTTTTTCTTTGTAAGTTGAAGTGAATTATTAATGCTATTGTAGGTAAGTATCTCTTTTCCTAATTGAAAAAAATATTTTAATCATGTAACTTATTCGCAAATTCTGAGATTATTTGTCCCTTTTAAAAATACTCAATAATTAGCATGATCGTTAATAAAATCAATTTAATTAGCGATTTAAGGACAAATAGTTAATATAATAATCCGTTTGAAGAAAGAACACGCTCCCCCTGTGAAAGAGAATTTTGGCCCTGCAACTGCAAACTGGTGCCAAAAAAATCATAGGTTCCATGAAAAAAGTGAGCATTAAAAAGGATTCCACAAATAAAATAAATTAAGAAACGCTGAGTTATAGGGGTTATAGTGTTACGGCACCAGTTAAAGACATTCTTAAGACATCACTCTCAAGTTAACTCAATTTTCTGAGCCTTCGATGTATTTAGACTTTAAAAACAATTTTTTTCATGCAACTACATCTCATCTAACGTTTGACTGCTTCTTGTTCCTCTGAATTAGTTAATTCTATTTTTATTTGCTCAATTTCGAAAAAAGTTTCGACCCCCCAATAACAGACACCGACAATTCTGATGATACCCAGTAACAAATAGGATGAGGAAAGAACGAGTAATGGACAAAATTAACAACCTTTTCTCTTCAAAATGTTCAAAAGTTCTTTATTTTTTCATTTAAAATCTTATTAAATTCAAATGAACATGAAACACCGACAGACCTAGTGGTGGCTGTTGATAACCTTCCACCACTACCTTGTAAATACCAACTGGCTCATAAAATTCACTCTGATAACACTATATGGTTGCACCGTATTCATGGGCTACAGCAACATCAGTTTTACCCGTCTGAAATTTTTATTATTTAAATCCTAATTTACGACTGTCTGTTATTGGACCCTTGTCTGTTACTGGTGCTGTTACTCTACTCGAAAGGGGAAAGCACTGAAGATAAAATTAATGAAACTAATTACGATGAAACTTACAGCACTTAGCAACGATTGCGATACCCATTTCATCGAAAATAGTTTTCCATAATTAGTTACCCGAAAAGAAAATTCGAAAAGTTAATAGAACATTACTTCAGTAAAAGAAAATGTAACAATGTTAAATCGTACAAATTTACAGCGAACTGCAAACATGTGTTTTGGAGTCACAAAGGAATCCCTTTTTCAGTACAACAAAAGCTTTTGTTGAATGTCTTTTCTCCTAGAAGCTCACCTCTTTTGCATTGAAAAAGTGGTTCTTTGTAATCCCGAAATACGTGTCTGCACTTCTCTGCAAATTGTACGATTTAACGTTGTTATATTTTCTTTTACTTTTCTGCACAGCGACATTTCTTTATTTCTTGCTGATAATATTCTTAATCTGAATCCAATACTGAGAAAAAGCTACATTTAAATAACTTATTTTTTGCTTGATCTTTATAAACTTTGCACTGATAACATAGTTTATACCTTCGATTTTTATGTTAAAAAAAGTTTTCAACGTATCGTATTGAACGAACGCCAAAAAATCAACTCCAACACGCAAATTCCGGGAATGGAACGAAGAGGTAGGTATTCCACCAGTCAAGTTCAATGTTCTCTCTCTGGTCAGCGTCGTTCTTCTAATGATGTGCCGCACGCATTTCTATTAGGGTCAGAACTTGGGAGTAAAAATTAAAGGTTATAATAAATTTTACTACATTTATCATTTCGGTCACGTGAAATCTGCTTATTACAGGAACCAGGCTAAGGTGGGGAAGTCTTCCTCACCTTAGTATTCCGAAGTAGAATTTTAAGGCGGGAGAAGTAAATGGGAAGATAGTGACCGTTGACGATTCAGTTGGCGTATGCAAATGATTTGCTGAAAATTGATTATTTTGGTGAGAAAAGTTTGTTGTATTTTTCAATTTAAGGTGCGTCACTTGGTTTGATGACTTGTTTACTTTCTACCTTGGCGACAAGAGCAAAATTGCTTAAAGCGATTGGCGAAATTTAAAAGTAAATGGCAACCCTAGAATTTAGAATTTGAAGGTGTTGAATGTCAGCAACTACAAGTTTGCAATTGCAATAAATGAATTAAAATCGCCAAAAATAAAAATACTCCAAATGACGTACTTTTTACGGAAAAGCACCAGTTTGTTTTTTCTTTCATGAGAAATACTTTTCAAGGGTTATCCTTGTGAAAATGAAACAGATCATACCAAAGACTTTGTATATTTTTTAAATCAATTTTAATAATTATTACCAATTAACCTTTTACTTTGTTTGTTTCTTTTCTCTCTTTTTATTTTGTTGATTCTTCATTTGATTGTGTGTAATCAAGTGACAATTGTTTGCACATAAGTAAGTTTTAAAGGTTCAAAAATATTTTGCTTTGGAACAAGAAATAGAATATTTTGTGTCCGCAGCTTCAAATCATTAGGAGTTGAACTTAAAATGCATGATTTTTTAAAAACACATTAAAATATGTTATCTGGCTTTATATTTCTGTTCAAATCATGAGAAAATACTTTACAAACTCATGGTTTAATTTAGGTATGGTTTATAGTTAAACAATCGCTGGGCAACATCGGGCTTTAACTGAAAGACAACAAACAATTTATCATCAAATGTTCCAAAATATTGATAAAATTCGTAAAAGTTCCTTATATTTAAGTGGTAGTAAAACTTGATTCGTCATAGAATTAAAAGAAGTAGGTATTTTCAAGCGCACTAAACTAAAAAAAAAAGTCCTTCATCTGCGAATGATGAAAAAAGAAATATATTTTTGTTTTCAATCAAATTGGCCCTTTTACAAGTTAAAATTGATTTAATAGCATCTTCAGTTAGTATTTTCTTGCTTATTGGCAGCTACAGAGCTTCAATTTGTTCTGATAGTATTTTAAAATACTACATTGGGTCCTCTAAAATGCGAAAAGAACCCTTATTTTATTCAGTATATTTTACCCTTAAATGCAACACGATCCATTTAAGGGTTAAAATGTTATATAACTGTGTGCTGAAATGCAACAGCTATGGAAGTTATTAGCTGTATTTAGTGATTGCAATATCGGTATACCGGTATTTCGAGCAATTTGAAATTTCGTAATACCGGTATTTGCTGAGGTAAAATACCGATATGTTCGGTATTAGCTGAAATTAATAAATACTTTCGATTAAGATAATTTTCAATTTAACTTATTTATTATCTATTTATATTTTAAATGTACATTCATTTTTTAATGATAAAGAACCAAAATCAATGTACTTTGTAAAAATTTTGCTTAAAACGCACGAACTAATAGAATGTCATTAAACAAAAGTAGCGTAAATATTGCAAAATGATATTGTCATTACTAGATAGTGAGATGAATCGCATTTTCGGGCGCTTTTGTGCACCATATTTTTATTTTTTCCTTTTCCCTGATCACTCACTTCCCCTTTTGTGAAAGTTTATTTCGAGTGCAATTTTGAATGCATTTGTCCTATGAACAATTTATTCTAACCATGAATTGCAGTAATACTTTATGATTTCTTTAATTGTGTCTCAACCGTACTAAGTTTTGACAAAAACCTTTCTTGTTTTAGTATAGCAAATGGTAATTTGTTGTCACCAGTGTTGGTTTGTTTCCCTGTCTCGCTATTTGGATTTGAACTTGGCTAAATAATATTTAGAAATTATATAGTGCCTTGGAAAGTTTACAAAGCGGTAAAGTATAGTCAATTGAAATATATTTTTAGATATTTACATAATCATATCTAAAGAATTTTGGAAGTAAAGAGAAAACGAATAAGAGAAATTAACAAGTTCAAAGTTAGTCAATTTTATTGTAAATTTCAAACCAAAGGGCTAATAAAAAGCAAACACAAAACTCTCATACGTAATAGAAAATGATGTTCATATTGGAAAAGCATCGTCTCTCTGAAAGAAATTACAACTCGCTATAAATTTAAAAGTAATAATAATAATAGTTCACACAATACAAAAGAAACACACACACACAAGGAATTATCCACAAATAACACGCAAGAGACCGAATTATTTGAAGATGAAGGACTTCTAGACACTTACAGGAGGTGTATCGCGCATTGTTGTTAACAGTGCCACCGACCTGCGTAAGTTCAGAAAGAGTATTTTCAACTGTAGGAAAATTGTGCACTAAAATGAGTTTCAAGCTTAGAGACAATTCAATAGATGCATTGTCTTTCACTATCATTGATTTTTTAATATGACATTAGTTCCTTCATTTTATATTGTTCACAATAACGTTTTCATAAATAATGCAAATTTTGAACAAAATTATGAAATTTGTGCTACGGAGCAATAAATTTTTAAGCATTTTTTGAGAAATTTCAAATACCGGTATTAATACCGATATTCCGGTATCACGTTTCAAAATTCCGAATACCGGAATTGAATTTTTGGTCCGGTATTGCTATCTCTAGCTGTATTACATTTTTTATATGAACATTAAGTTACAGCACAACTTTTATTTTACGGATAAATGTCACAACATTATTTATGTTTGACATTCTCCACTCTGTTACAGCCAGAGCATGATGGAAAATATTGCGTGTCCCATCTTGAAATCACTAGGAGTTAAAAAATTGTCAGCTATATTACATCTTTTAAATAATTTTTAAGTTACAAATCACAATCTTTTGTGCAAAGCTCCTTGAAAACATTTGTGTGAAGTTTTGGCTCGTTTTTTTAAAAAAGTTTAGTGGATAGGCAGCCAGGGAGTCATAGTCTGTAAGGGAAGTTTCTTTTGCACCACTCTGGTATATTTTATTGCTTTCTTACCTTTCTTTTGGTGTGTACTTGAATTTAGGAAAAAAAAAATCCGGTATTCAGAATATTCGGTGTTCGGTACCAAACCAAGCTGATACATAGTGCTTCGCGAGTTAAAATCCACATGAACATTTCTAAAATATAAATTCGAAAACAGATTTTAAGAAAAAATTAGTTTTAAAAATGTTTAATTTTGATTTGCCTTAACATTAATGTCGTTAGCTGAATTATAAAACGTTAACAGCCGTTGTATCGATATTGATAATGCTAATAAAAATCACCGAACCACTTTTTTTTGTCGTTTTTTTTTCCTTTTTTTTCTTTCTTTCTTTTTCGAACATTAAGATATGTTAGCTAATGGCCGGATAACATACGTTTCATAAAAAAAAAAAAAAAAAAAAAAAAATCAGTTTTGATCGTCAGATAAAGTAATTTCCGTTACCTCTCGAACGAGGTACATCAAGGATCCTCACAAAACAGAAGGCCGCTTCTTTTGTTCCAAATAATTACTTTAGAGCAACAAAAATGGCAAAGGTCACCTTTTAATGTAGATTTTCATGGGCCTATACATCATGCTCGAGCTGTTTTACGATCGCCACTTATCCTAAGAAGCTTGTTCTCTGGCGTTGTAAAACTGTCACATTTGGTGGCGTTTTCTTTTTTTCTGTCACCTTTTTTACGACACATAAAACAGTTGTTTAGGCAGTAGTTGTCATCTGCAATTCGTTACTGCTGTTATTGGTCTGATGTGGTTTCGATGGTTGAGCGGAATTGGCTGTAGAAAGTTAAATAATGAAACAGGACATAAATAATGTTGGATCGTTGCAAAACATCGCAATGAAATCAATACAAAGTAACGCTGTAGCATTTTTTTTAAAGGTCATTGATTGAGAATTTCAAAAAAAATTTGATTTTAAAGAAATGTTTACATATTCTGCTTAATTAATGAACATCCGTGGTGTCCAACCTACGGCTCGTAAGCCATGTGTGGCCTTCAAAGCTGATCCAGATAGCCTTTCGTTGTGTTTATTGTTACGCAACGAAATATTTATTTTGAAACCTTCCTAAATTACTGCTTATTTTCATTCGGTGTTACGAATGATAGTTGCAAATTTGAAGCCAAGTATTACAGTCGTCAATTGATTTTTTTTAAAAAACAGACGCAAAGTTCGTATGAATAAACTCAGCATCTAGCAATGATGACAGCATTTTTTGGTTTATAACTGTCCTTCATTTCCCTTATTTTCCGTCGCTATCAAGACAAAAATTATATCTTCGTTCTGGTCTGCGAAATTCACCTTTAAGGTAAGGAACCACATGTAAAAACTAAGGTAGGGCAGCACTGTTTACATTATATATAAAAGGATTACTAATTATTAATGTACTTATATTATTCTTTTTTGAACTAGAATTTAGTGATGCATACATACCAAAGAGCAAACCACACGAATAATGTGATAGAAAAAATAAATAAATAAATAAATACATACAGCAATCGAAAAAGCATACTAAGACATATTTTTGAAGCAAAAATATCTGCCCTAGTTCCCCTTTTATTGAGATATAAGGTCTATAGGCTGCCAAAATTTTAAGATCCCCAAATATAAAGACTTTGCGAGAAGTTAAAGTTACCTTATCATTTGCAGATATCCATGTCTGTGACAGGACATCTATATGCAAAGCGCATGAAAGATGTCTTCCATTACTCACTGAAACTCGAAAAATTTGGTAACTTTTCTTAAAATGTCGGCGGATTTTAAGACCTCATATTTTGATAACGGGGATACGAGGGCAAATAACTTATGCGTCCAAAAATATGTTTTACTATGCTCTTTCAACTGCGACATACTTTTTTTCCCATTATTACACTGTCGTATGGTTTCGTGGTAAGTTTCAAAACAAACTAAAAACCTGATGGACGTATGCACCCCGGGACTTCTTAAAGAATCGCTGTACACTCAACCTGTTTTTGTGCGGTAAATAGGGACCACATTGAAAAGCTCGTTGAAAACTTCACGAGTAAAAAATAGTTTTCATAACACAAATAGTTTTCATAACAGTCATTTTTTTTTTAATGCGACGGATAGGGATCACATAGAAAAAGTCTCACGCAGAAAATAACCAAAAAACTTACGAAATAACAATAGGAACTGCTTCTTTAAACGAATTCAAGTCACCACAGCTACTTGGACTGTCGCCAAACTTGTTATAATCTGACTTATAAAATGCACATGTGAACATTAAAAAATGTTCTGAAACATTTTTTAATGTTCACATGGTTCCAGATGGTGCACGCAAGAGGGGCCGCCCACCAACCAGATGGCTCGACTGTGCCGAAAAAGACTTAAAAACTGTTGGCCTCAGTGGATGGAGGAAATCTGTTTCTGACAGGGCGGGATGGAGGAAACTGATTGAGACGGTCTTGGCCTGCCCTAGGCTGTAGTGCCGAAAAAGAAGAAAAAGAAAATTTATTCGCATAAATTCTAATTTTATACATATAAAACGTTTCAAAACGTAAACATTATCCTTCGTAAACTGACAACACGCGAACTTCCTTATGGTAAACTGGTTCAAAATTATTTTCGTCGCGTGAAGATAACCTCGCATTCGTTTTATGATAATTTTGTGAATTGAAGGGCCCAATTTGATTGAAATTTTCAAAACCGCACAATAAATAAATAAATAAATAAAATAAATAAATAAAAAGGCACAAAAAAAAAACCCGGCTGCACAAAAACAAATTTTAGTGTACTTAATAAAGACTCTTAAAGCGACTGTACGTAATAAAGTACTTAAAAAAATACGAGAGTTAAAAGTATATGCTTATTTGTATACTTTCTATGTATGGTAAACATAAGGTTGGTACTTTCAAGGGTAGAAAAATTGGATGATTTTTTTGGCTCCTGAGATCTGAAATTGCAGTAACAAGAAGTAAACAGAGCTTGTAAAACGAACAAAAATACTTGCACAATATAAGTGTGCCTTCAGGAGTTCTCAACCTCGGGGGAATGTAAGAAAAATGTTTGAAAAACTAAAATGAAAAAGTAAAACTATAATTTACGCAATTTTGTGATCACATGTGAATATCTTCGACAACATCAACCTTAAAAAGATAAATAAATACCTTTGTGCTGAATAGTAAAGTCAGAACAAACAACGTAAGTAGAAGCACAAATTTGTAAATTACAGCAGACACGTGTTTCGGCGTTACAGGGAACGCCTTTTGTCGGATGTCTTTTCATCCATAAGCTCATTATTTTTTGCATTGAAAAAGGAGTTCCCTGTAACGCCGAAACACGTGTCTGTTGTAATTTACAAATTTGTGCTTCTACTTACGTTGTTTGTTCTGACTTTAACATCAACCTTGTTTTTGAGATTTTTAGTAATTTTCATCCAT
This sequence comes from Uloborus diversus, assembly GCF_026930045.1. Lineage (NCBI taxonomy): Eukaryota > Metazoa > Arthropoda > Arachnida > Araneae > Uloboridae > Uloborus > Uloborus diversus. Next base: position 46,281,941 of record NC_072735.1, read on the forward strand.
ATATCTATTTAAACATGAATTTTCAGCATTAGCATACATTAAGTCAAAATTTCAAGCAAATATGGATATGGAAAATGACCTGTTGTGTGCTTTGTCACAGTACAGGCGTCCCTCTTATAACACGGTATTTCTACAACACGGTTTCGATAGTACACGGTACCAAATTTAAGATTATTATAACACGTTTCCGATATTACACGGTACGAAACTTGAATTTAATGCTTCATGATTTTGATACAACACGAATGTTATATTTATAAAAGATGGAATATCATTTTTGTTTAATATATTCTCTTAATTTTTGCTAATATCTCCAATATTTTAATTTGTTTTTATGAAATTTGGTTTTGATACAACACGGTACACATCCCTTGATTAATATTATTTCTAAGTCTCGCATAACACGGTTTCGATATAACACGATACATCTTAACCCGATTTTTCTCATGCACATACATAATTAGTATTAAAAATAAGTAAAAATGTTATTTTTAAAAAAGTAACATGGTTTCGATACTGCACGGAACGAATTAACCGTGTTATACGAGGGACACACCTGTACATCTTAATATTCAAAAAGAAACCAGTGGTAGCCCTCCCATCAATGACTTATATTATATTCTAACCTCACTTGGATCCCAGTGTACCTCAATTTAACATGCATAATTGGGAAATTCCACGGGAATACAGACATTTTGTCCCGAACGTGAGAGATCTACAGTTAATTTTAAAACGTGTTTTAAATTTTATTTTTTATTTATTTCTTTATTTATTTTTTGCCTAAGAAATCTCACGTATATGTATATTTTCGTGGGAGAAAAATACCTTTGTTTATTACATTTTTTAAACATTACTTTCGACATGAAACTGCCACGTGTGGGACAAAATGTCTGATTTTCTTTGGAATGGCATACTATGTGTTTCTTTTTGAAACTAACACTAAAAATTAATTAGTAGGAAAGTAAAGTATTTATCTTTACTAAAATAATAAAGCTCAAAGTCTCTCTGTCTGGATGTTTGGATCTTTGGGACGCGCACAGCGTCTATACCGTTCGGCCGATTTTCATGAAATTTGACACAGTATTAGTTTGTAGCATGGAGGTGAGCACCGCGAAGCGATTTTTCAAAAACTCGATTTATTTTCTTTTTATATTTTAATTTTAAGAACATTTTATGGAGCAAATTATCAAAACGTGGACGAGTAAATTACAAAATTATCATAACGTGGAAGCGTAACATGGGCGACCAAATAGCCATAGCAAACTGGCGAGAAATTCATCATGCATTATTTGTAAATATACAGGCGAACCAAATGACCTTTTACTTTTCTTTTAGGGGCAAAGCCGTGCGGGTACCATTAGTTTAAAATATATGCATCAACTGATTCGAAGGACATATTGCTAGAATAAAAAACTCTATTTCATATGTCCGAAAGTGTGTCTCACACGTGACGGGTAAACTTCATTTTTAAAACACCAATTAAAAAAGTAATTAAAAGTGAAAGAAAGTACAATGTAATTACAAAAGACAATCACAAACGCCGAGAAATTCAAAATTACATTTCAACATGAGTTAGTTATAAGAAGTCAATACAGTGTATAATAAAAACAGAAGTAATAAGAACATAAGTGATTTATGTATGCTATTTATTTATTTTTTTCGGATAGCATAGGAAAACAAGGAAAATGAAAGATAATTACAAACCAAAAGTTGTTGTGGTAATTATTACATGTATATTTTATTGATACGAATTTGCCATATCTTTTTTAGAAACCAATTTCTGACTGCATGGCATGAAATTTGCAACAATAATTCGAAACACCAAATGAAGATGATCAGTTGTTTTGAAAGGTTTCGGAATAAACTCTTTAATTCGTAACATTGAACACAAGAACAGGCCACATGGTTCAGCTTCGCGGACCACATATTGCTCGCGAAGGGGTGGAGTACCAGGAAAACATATCATTACACTTTCATCCCTTGTTGACAGTCGATGCAGAAAAGACTGTTTTACAGAGAGAACCTATTCACTGTGTAAAGATCACTGCGTAGGATTTAGAGTAAGTAGGAAAACATTTTAATTATACTTTCACCCCTTGTTGGCAGCCGATGCAGAAAAGACTGTTTTACAAAGAGAAACTACTGACTTTGTAAAGATTACCGTGACGGATTTAGAGTAAGCAGAAAAATATTTTAATTATACTTTCACCCCTTATTGACAGCCGAAGCAGAAGAGACTGTTTTACAGAGAGAATCTATTCACTGTGTAAAGATCACTGCGTAGGATTTAGAGTAAGTAGGAAAACATTTTAATTATACTGTCACCCCTTATTGGCAGCCGAAGCAGAAGAGACTGTTTTACAGAGAAAAACTTCACTGTGTAAAGATCATTGTGAAAGATTTTTCTTACATTCCGATACGAAAATCGCTGCGCAGCTGCTTGTTTATGTGCTTAAGGCGATATGGGGGTTTCAAAAACACGAAAATTCATCAAAATATCGATTTTTCAATTATTGTTTTATTAAATAGAAGAAAAGCTTCCGAGCACAGCAAAAAAAAAAAAAAAAAAAATTAGAATCGGTCAAAAATTAACCGAGATATAGGGACTTTTATTACTGACCACGCCTCTTTGTTTACGTTTTGCTAATCTTCCAGCACCAGTCAAACTGTCAAACAGTGCGTTTCGCTCGTTCATTTTGCTACAATTTTATAAATTTTTAACATTTTTTTTGATTATTTTAGTATTATTATTTTGAATTCAGATATTTGGCAACACACTACTAACTGTAACTGTGTAGATTTGAATTAGCGTGCTTGTTTGTAAACATTAAACAGCTTACATCTTGTTCTTTAGCGATACCTTGTTTTTATTCTGTTTGTTGATTGTTTGAAATTTGTTTTCGTTATTTTTTGTATTAGTTTTTATTAGTTCATTCATAATAGTTATCAGTAATATGCATTCTATAAGTTCACGTTGGCGAAAGCCAAAAGCACCTCCCTCGAAACGCAGGAAAACTCTTGCGAATAACCTGAAAAAAAAAATGTGATGCTGAGGACTTAGTTGGTGTTCCTGGCACATCTACTGCTCTGACCTGTAAAAATAACATTTCTTCTGGACAGAAAATTATTTGCGAAGAAATTCCGAAGTATAACCTTGTGGATTTATCATCTTTGGAACAGTTATTCAAAACTTTGCCTTGCAATGAGTGCAAGTCTCAAACTTTAGTTATTAATTCCATGAACACAATGGTTGCTCGTCAAAATTAGAAGTTTCCTGCATAACTTGTGGAAATGTAGTTGGATCCACTTTTTCTAGTGACCGAGTCGAAACCAGTCGTAGATTCGACGTAAACAGCTTTTATAGAGATGGGTAAAGGCCACGCTGCATTAGAGACTTTTTCAGCGGTGCTGGGCATGCCTTCCATGGACAGCAAGACTTTCCAGGAATGTTTTGCTTCCCTTTGTGAGTTTAAATCTAAGTTCCAGCTATAGGTGTTGCAAACTTCTCGAGAAGCAGTGCGAAAAATTCACATGGAAGCAAACGCAGATTTCAAAGACGACAGTCTAATAGATGTTTGCGTTTCATATGATGGAACTTGGCACCGACGTGGACACAAATCCCTATATGGCATTGGGATTGTCATAGAAATAGTGACGGGTTTAGTCATAGACTTTGAAATCATGTCAAAGTTTTGCCATGAATGCAAAGCAGCTGAAGTCTTAGAACCCGAAACTCCAGAATATCAAATCTGGCATGAAGGGCACGAAAATGAGTGCCAGAAAAATTTCAGTGGATCGTCCAATAGCATGGAAATGCACGCAGCATTAATAATGTGGAAGCGATCCATTGAAAATTCCCATCTGCGCTACACAGCCATGCTCTCAGACGGAGATTCTAGCTCTTTTGATGCTTTGAATGAGGCCAACATATATGGTTCAGACATAAAAATTCAAAAAGAAGAATGTCTGAACCATGTTGCTAAACGAGTCGGCAAAGGTCTCCGTAGTAAAGTCAAAGAATGGAAAATGAAAGGATTTACACTCGGGGGAAAAAAGAATGGAAGTTTGAAGGAGGAAACAATTGTGAAGCTACAAGGGTTTTATCGGAAAGCAATTCAAGACAACGCTCCAGATGTAGCAAAAATGAAGACGGCAGTTTATGCTACATTGTATCACTGTATGTCAACAGACAAAAAAACGCAGCATGGCAAGTGTCCCCCTGGAACGGAGTCTTGGTGCTTCTACCAAAGTGCAATTGCTACAGGTAAAATTCCGCAAAAACATTCGTTAATAAAAACGAAATTGCGACAAGACGTGGTAGAAAAAATTCTACCCGTCTATCAACGATTTGCATCCGAAGAATTATTGCAAAGATGCACCCAAAAGAAAACCCAAAACGCAAATGAGTGTTTGCACAGCATTATCTGGTCTAAATGTCCTAAAGAAATTTTTATTTCGAAAAGAAGACTAGAAGTTGCTGTTACAAATGCAGTAAGCCAATTTAACTTTGGTTATGCCAAATCTCTTGAACTTGCCTCTAATGAATCTACAGTTAATTGTAATGCTTCTGCAATAGCACGCAGAAAAGATCAAAGAAGAGTTACGCTGAAGCTGGCAAGACAATCGAGTGATTATCGACAACAAAGAATCCGCAAAAAATTTAAAAGTGCTTCAGACAACAAAAACATTTTAAAAAAGGAAGGTACCACATATTGTGCGGGAAATTTTTTAAGCGTACAAATCGGAATTTTCTTTTTAAATATTGACTTTAATTGTGTTTTTTCTTCTTTTTTGTATCTGTTAATTGCTTGGGAAATCTAAATATTTTAGTATCTCATTGAATGGATTTTTAAAATGTATACTATAGTTTCCTACTTAACCGCATACTGTTCGGGCAATATTCGAATGTGTTTGGTATTTAGTAATATTTACTCTCAGTAAAATACCCAATAAAAGTCATGCATTTTATGTCTAAATAACGAATTTTCTATTTTTATCTAGCTTCTAATCATAATATCAATGTAATAAATTAAAGGAGGAAATAATTTAAATAAATAAAAGCAAAAGTTGTCTAGCTTAGTTACGGCAAATAAATTATGCCGAAAATGATTAGTGATAACATATTGCATACAGAAAATAATTGGTTTATAGTGAGTTATTCAACAAATAATTACATTTAAGTGCTTTTTTTTTGTCAATTGTAATCTGCTGAATAACTTGAAAAAGGTTTTGCTAAAACTATGCTCAACAACATGTAATCTACTTGGCAACACGCAAAGGTTTTGCTAAAGCTATGCTCGACAAGTAATTTTCCAAGGCATTTCGTTGAAAGTAATTAATAAAATCTTTTCAATTAATATGAATTTATTATTTCTAATGAATATAAACAAAAAGTCGAATATTTGACCTATTTCTCTTCTCTTAAACGGAAAAGTCTCATTTTCTCAAAATGATATTTTTTCGAGTGACCATAGATTTTCAATATGTTCCCTTGTGCATCAGTAAAGCACCGATTCTTCTAAAAATTGAAAGTTAGAAGGAAATAAGTTCACTAAATAGTTTCTTGAGAATTTTTTTTATAATAATACGGTGTTGAAATTTTAAATCTTGGTTTTTTAAATTGGGAAACGATGTGTTTTCGAGTTAAAATTAGCTAATTTTTTAAAAAAAATTCTTGTTCCTCTCCATTTTTGCACAAAATATTTAAATATTTTCAACAAACTTTTCATATAGTAATATTACATATTTTATTGCTACTTTTGCATAAATCAGTGCAAAATTGGTTTGCAAGGAGCATTTCAATTAACGTAATTTAATTAAATTAAAAAAAATTAATAACTTTTTTAATTATTGTTATATATTGAAAATTTTTGGTGAGCATTGTTTTTATTTCAGTATCATTACCCTTTAAAAATTTCAAGATGATTGCTTGAAATTAAAAAAAAAAAAGTTTCAAGGCCCCGTATCGCCTTCCTAGTTGGACGCTCTCACTAGCGCCGCATTTTCCAGCGGTGTAAAGGAAAAATTTAAATTGTTCAGGATTTGTTTTCTTTTATTGTATGACTAGTGGTACCCGCACGACTTTGCCCGTAATAGAAAAATTAAAAGATCTTTTGGTTCGCCTGTATATTTACAAATAATGTATGGTGAATTTTCTCGCCAATTGGCTTGTACCCATGTTACAGTTCCACGTTATGATAATTTCGTATCTCGCCAATTGGCTTGTGCCCATGTTACAGTTCCACGTTATGATAATTTCGTAATTTACTCGTCAATCGTACGATAATTTTGTTCTTAAAATTGGAATAGAAAAAGAACCACACCGAATTTTCGAAAAATCGCTTCGAGGTGCACACCCCCTATGCTACAAAATAACTTTGTGCCAAATTTCATGAAAATCGGCCGAACGGTCTATGCGCTATGCGCGTCACAGAGATCCAGATATCCAGACATCCTCCGGACATTCAGGCAGAGAGACTTTCAGCTTTATTATTAGTAAAGATGATAACCTCACTTGGATCCTAGTGTATCTCAATTTAATATGCAGAATTGGGAAATTCCATGGGAAAGCAGACATTTTGTCCCCAATTTGACAGATCTACATTTAATTTTAAGACGTGCTTTAGTTTTTTTTTTTTTTTTTGGCCTAAGAAATTTCACGTGTATATATATTTTTGTGGGAGAAAAAATCTTTGTTTATTACATTTTTTAAACATTACTTTCGAAATGAAATATAAACTGTCACGTGTGGGGCAAAATGTCTGATTTTCATTGGAATGGCATACTATGTGCTTCTTTTTGAAACTAACACTAAAATTAATTAGTAGGAAAGTAAAGTATTTATCTGTACTAAAATAATAAAGCTCAAAGCCTCTCTGTCTGGATGTTTGGATCTTTGTGACGCGCACAGCGCCTAAACCGTTCGGCCGATTTTCATGAAATTTGACACAGTATTATTTTGTAGCATGGGGGTGTGCAGCTCGAAGCGATTTTTCAAAAATTCGATTTTGTTCTTTTTATATTTTAATTTTAAGAACGTTTTATCGAGCAAATTATCACAACGTAGACGAGTAAATTACCAAATTATCATAACGTGGAAGCGCAACATGGGCGAGCAAACAGCCATAGCAAATAGGGAAGTTGCAACCTATTAAATGTTCATATTTTGACTATTGGATATTGTTAATTGACCCTCAAAACTAAAAAATTCACCAGCGCCGAATTTTAAAACACCGTGATTGATTTTTAATGAATTTTTAAAAATCCACGCGCAAAAGTGCGCTCTTCTGAAACTTCACGAGCTTACGTCACAGGGCACTAATGGGCAGCCTTCCGCCGAAGATCCCTTGTTTTCGCTAGGGACATTTTGAGCGTGCTGATATTTTTATTTTTTAGAAATTCAATAATTCTTTTGAACACACTATGGAGGCCGGATTCGTTAAAGCACAATCTAAATAATCTTCCTCAAGTAACATCAATGATGATATTCGAATATTTCCGAGAGGATGAAAGATTTAATGTTCCAGAAATGCGAGGCGTTAATTGCGAGGAGATAAGCCTTTTACGTTTCGTCTTCGAAGCCAGCTGCATGCCCTTCGGCTTCTCCCGTATCGGAAGAGCGCATGATGTCACTTCCTATGCCATTTGACGTCACAATTGCTTGAACTTTAAAAATTAATTTAAAAAAAATACTTATCGTATCGCAAAATTTTTTTCACCTATGATGTTCATACATGTTACTCTAACATATAAAAATAAAATTGAAAAATCGAAAACTTCCCTATTGGCGAGAAATTCATCATCCATTATTTGTAAATATATAGGCGAACCAATTGACCTTTTAATTTTCTTTTACGGGCAAAGCCATGCGGGTGCCATTAGTTTAAAATATTTGCATCAACAGATTCTAAGGACATATAGCTAGAATAAAAAACCGCTAGAATAAGATTACCCGTCACGTGTGTCTCACACGTGACGGGTAATCTTCATTTTTAAATCACCAATTAAAAAAGTAATTACAAGTGAAAGAAAGTACAACGTAATTACGAAAGACAATCACAAATACTGAGAAATTCAAAATTACATTTCAACATGAGTTAGTTGTAAGAAGTCAATACAGTGTACAAAAGAACAGAAGTAATAAGAACATAAGTGATTTATGTATGCTATTTATTGATTTTTATCTAATAGCATAGGAAAACAAGGAAAATGAAAGACAATTACAAACCAAAAGTTGTTGTGGTAATTATTACTTGTATATTTTATTGATACGAAGTTGCCATATGTTTTTTAGAAACCAAATTCTGACTACTTGGCTTGAAATTTGCAACAATAATTCAAAACACCGAATGAAGATGATCAGTTGTTTTGAAAGGTTACGGAATGAATTCTTCTATTCGTAACATTGAACTCAAGAACAGGCCACAGCGTTCAGCTTCGCGGGCCAAATATTGCCCCCGAAGGGGTGGAGCATCACTGCCTTAAAATAAGTAGGAAAACATTTTCATTACACTTTCACCCCTTGTTGATAGTCGATGCAGAAAAGACTGTTTTACAGAGAGAACCTATACAATGTGTAGAGATCTCTGCTTAGGATTTAGAGTAGGTAGAAAAACATTTTAATTACACTTTCACCCCTTGTTGACAGTCGATGCAGAAAAGACTGTTTTACCGAGGCCTTCGAGACAGGAAGGCCATCCAACTAGCAAATGACGTCATCGTTTGTCGATCCACAATGATATTGGGAAGTGAGCACTTCGGTTAATATTTTGGTTAAATAAAACTATTTGGTTTATTTATTATTGACTTCTGTTATTTTAATAGCATTACAAGTTCTACTTTTTCATTTGGAAACATAAAAAGGAACCGATAATCATACATTAAAAAATACACTGAGCTTAATTCATAGTATTTGACATAAAAACATTTATAAGTCTTACAAAGTATTCAAATAACTAAACACGATTTTATTTTACAATCATGTTAAAACAAAGTGATAAATAAACACAGTTTTATTTTTCATTAGAAATTGTTTTTTAACTAATCGCATTTTAACTACTCGTATATTGTATTGAAACATTAAGTCTTAAGAAGTATTCAAATAAATAAATGAACTTTCATTTTACAATTACATCAAAACAAAAAATAATATTACTATTGTATTTGAATTAGAATTAAATGAAATTTTAAAAAATAAATAAACATTTTTACTTTAGAAAACGGGAATGACTGCAATATGTTTCAAAGATATAACATCAAATTAAAGTACATAATACTAGATTATTAATGTTAACTTAGCTGAGCAAATTTATGCTTTTAAAAAGACGTGAATGATTGGGTGCCATCCCCCAAAGTAGACGGTGCCCTAACCCCTTCAATTATGAAAACTTCAAAAAAAAAAAAAACCCAAAACATCTCCATCTCCCTTAAAATTTCAAGGGCACAGTTATTTATAACTATAGCCGTTAAAAAGCTGTCATTACTATGAGACTATGATTCCGACCCCCCCCCCTTCGGTGGGCACTCTCGAAAAATTACACAGGAATTCAACTTGAAAAACGTTAATTAAGGAATGAATAATGCAACATCATGAATACTGTATGTTGTACATCAAAAAAAAAAAAAAAATGTATTCAATATCTAAACAGCCTTTTTTTTTTTGAAATTCGGCTATTTTTCCATTTTCAGCTTTTTCTGCTGCTAATGATTCTTTTGTGTGGGGGGGGGGCTTTAATAGTTCATCATTTTAGGCTTTTGAAAAATTATTTTAAAAAGCATTAATTGATGACAAAGTAACCTTTTTCAAAAAACTTTTCATAGAATGACCATTTTAGCAACTTTCTTTAATACTTAAAACCTCATATATGTTAAATTTAGATCAACATTTTGCTGAATATGCTCTTTTAGGAAATCAATGTGACAGTTTTGTGACAGGGGGAAGGGAGTGAATAACAAGAAGTGTGGCATCACGCGTTATTTATAACAATATGCTCATGTTGAACAACGTTACATGTAACAAGGAGGAGGGAGGGGGGAATTCGTTCAAAAGTTTGCATAATACTTTATAGACAGCCCCTTAATTCAATTTATGTTACAGTTTCAGAGTTCCTGAAAGCTTATTAACAGAAAACCCAAGGAGTTCAAAAAATATGTAGTTCAAGACATATTGCCCTTTTTAAGCATAAACAAACAAGCACAGAGCATTTGGCAAAAACACGTTGTGTATCCACTGCTCAAAATTAATCTTTCGCAAGCCCAGAAATTATGAATACCGTTAACTTAACCACAATGTGTGCATAAATATCATAAAACTTAAAGACAACAGTGAAAAAAAACCATATATATTTTTTTTAATTTACGCACAGAACCAGCTTGTTTGAATGACATTGCAGGGGCGTAGTTGGGGGGAAATGTTTGAGTATCGAACCCACGACCTCCGGCGTTCAAATCTAATCTTCTATCTCAGAACTACGGAAGCCCATCAAGGAATGTTTTTTGATCAAAATAACACATGCTAGCGTATGAAACAATTTAATCGAAACGGAAAATATAAGATTAGTTCAGTTAAAAGCCTGTTTCAATAAACTTGTTTACATATTAACTGAATATCAACACCAAGTTACGTTGCTTCTGATAGCAACAAGTATATTTGCAGAAAATTTTGACATATGTATATTGTCAACTTGGAAAATCCATTTCGAATAAATGCGTGTACAAAGTTGAAAAAATAAAGAAATAAAAAGTTGCAAGTTAACCGTTTCAAATATTAAAGCAGTATACTGAAATTACAAATTACAGACAAAGATATCAGAAAGGAAACTGAAAGGAAACTTTGTGTAATGGAGGAAAACTTAAGTAATCTTAACTGCATAAAATGTAAATTTGTTTATCTGAGAAAAGTACTTACCTCCGAACTTTAAAATTTATTCCATGAGGCGCCCAGCTTTTTTCTTCACATGCAGGTTTTTCGGAAGCGGAAATCGCTGACTCACTTTCACTCAGCAGACACTTATATTATATATATATTTTTTTAATTGCCTCTACATTCTGGTACGTGGAAAGGATGAGATAAATCCAACAGTATTGTATTCAAAAATGTGCAGCCGAAGTTACATATTTCCTATTTCAACCAGAGCAAGAAGCACTATTGTTTAACTGGTAAACTGCACTGCTTTCAAAGTTTCACGCCAAGTTCATAGATCGACGACTGGTGGCGTAACGTAGCGGGGTGGAGGGGAGTTGTCTGGCCTGTTATCACGTGGGTCTCGGTTTTACAGAGAGAACCTATTCACTGTGTAAAGATCACTGCGTAGGATTTAGAGTAAGTAGAAAAACATTTTCTATTCTATTCTAGAGTCACAACTGACTTCAACTGTATTTATGTCGAGGACTGCATACTAAGTGCCTTGCCTCCATCTATATATATAATTCTCTTACGTGCCGGCAAATGAAGGGGTGAATTTCTAAACCTCTGTTGGCAACACTTCGCCGATAAATCATGTAAACAAACTTCTACGTTGTTTTGAAATCTTGAATCACAGAATACTCAACGAACTTTTTTTTTTTTTGAGATGAGTTTGAGTCGGGCTGTGGCCCATTTCAACCTTAATCAGCAAAGAAAAGCTCAAAGAAGGCAGGAAACCGTTCTTGAATCCAATTTAAGAATATATAATTCTCTTACGTGCCGGCAAATGAAGGGGTGAATTTCTAAACCTCTGTTGGCAACACTTCGCCGATAAATCATGTAAACAAACTTCTACGTTGTTTTGAAATCTTGAATCACAGAATACTCAACGAACTTTTTTTTTTTTTGAGATGAGTTTGAGTCGGGCTGTGGCCCATTTCAACCTTAATCAGCAAAGAAAAGCTCAAAGAAGGGAGGAAACCGTTCTTGAATCCAATTTAAGACGAGCCATTTCCAGAGTTGTATTCTCTGATTCGCTGCCGATAATTTTTAGCGGCTGGGGAATTTTCAGTCAGCAGTTCCTTCAACAGATCAGGTGCGTCACACAATGCCGGTAACCGCACCTTTCCGTCATGGCAACATTTAGTATATTTATTTGCAGTATTACGCTCTTTCTGCCAATAAAGAGCACCACAAAATTCGCATTCTTCACACATTGCTCCACAATCATGTTCATCGGCAATGTTGTTTTGAACGCGTAGGCGCTTTGAGCGTCGTCTATTCTCTGCTTCAGTACGACAGTTCAGTTCAAAATGAATAACCGAGAAAGAATTTACTTTATTCCTTTTATTCTCAGCTGAAAGGTTTCGCCAAATTTGTTTAGGGTTATAGTAGTTTTAGTATTGTGCAAGCAAAGTAGCCTTGGCGAGTTTTCGCGTTTTTAGTTAAACCATTTTTTGTTCGTGACGTGGCAAGGATTCAGAATAACAACAAGAAGGACAAACGTTTGAGAAAATATGTTTGGTGCTCTCTGAGCCTGTTTTTAGTCATGGCCAGCTCTATGTGGCATTATCAAGAACAAGATCTTTTGAAGCAGTGTCAGTTGTGGCTCCCAAACGGGACATTTTTAATTGTGTATATGAGGAAGTTTTCTCAGATTAGAATATATAAGAGTGTAAATATGTAAATATATAAGAGTGTAAATAATGTAAATACATCCCTCGGGGGAGCCTGTAACCCCTAGAGGGCGCGTCCCCAGGTGGCGGATAGGGGAATGCCTTCATTGGTTTTCCAATGGGTGGTAGAAGGGAAATAAAATACCTTCCGCGGACCAACAGGTAGAAGTGCAATCTCTCCAAAGCAATGACAGACACTTTTGTATCTATAATGGTAAAGTTGTGCACATTGCCAAGGCAGTCATCTTACATACAGCAAAGTTAAACTGTCGAAAATCTGGCTAAAGCAGACAAATTAACATTATGAACGTAATTTTCATATTGGTTAAATGGATGGTGACCTAAATGCAATTACCAACTTTAATTTTTACGGAAAATTTTAGCTAGGCTAATGTATTGGCATACAGCGAGCGAGCGAAGCGAGCATGGATCGCGAAGCGATCCACAGGGAACTGCGTAAGCAGTTCCGGGGGTTGGCGAGCGATAGCGAGCAGGGGGCGATAGCCCCCTAGTTATTTTTTATATACCGATAGATGGCAGCACCATCACCGGATCGAACAGTTAATGAGAATTTAGAACTAGTCCAAGAGCTAATAGCTACCTGGTACTAGCACCCCCAGAAGTATCGTTTCACTTGGAGGACATTGAGACCACGAGCATATTTAACGTCGCCCAGTCCCCTTTAATGACGACGGTGAGTCTTCGACCAGCGAGGTCGAACCCGAGTCCCTCCGGCCCCGAGTCCAATGCCTTACCGATCAGGCTACCACGGCCCAAAAACATTTTAATTATACTTTCACCCCTTGTTGACAGCCGATGCAGAAAAGACTGTTTTACAGAGAGAAACTATTGACTTAGTAAAGATTACCGTGAAGGATTTAGAGTAAGCAGAAAAATATTTTAATAATACTTTCACCCCTTGTTGACAGCCGATGCAGAAAAGACTGTTTTACAGAGAGAAACTATTGACTTTGTAAAGATTACCGTGAAGGATTTAGAGTAAGCAGAAAAATATTTTAATTATACTTTCACCCCTTATTGACAGTCGATACAGAAGAAACTGTTTTAAAGAGAAAAACTTCACTGTGTAAAGATCGCTGTGAATGATTTTTCTTACATTCCGATACGGAAATCCCTGCGCAGTTGCCTGTTTATGTGCTTAACACTTTGGAAATTCCCAGTTGGACGCTCTCACTAGCGCCGCATTTTCCAGCGGTGTAAAAGAAAAATTTAAATTGGTCAGGATTTGTTTTCTTTTATTGTGTGATTACCTGTGCAGCATTCAAATAAAAGTCTGATTCTGGGTACATTTTTTCAAATACAGTAAAACCTGTAAAGTTGACTACCTTTGTAAGTTGACCACCTGTCTAAGTTGACCGCTATTTTCAGGCACATAATTAGATTTTTTCATATAATTCAACCTCTATAAGTTGACCACCTGCTTAAGTTGACCATTAAAGTAGTGCACCGCATGTGGTCAACTTACACAGGTTTCACTAGCGGTCAACTTAGACAGGTGGTCAACTTTACAGGTTTTACTGTACGTGTTTGCGAGAAGTAAACTTCACATTTTTATTTGCTTTTTTTTACAACACTAAAGTGCAACAATGCTGTGAATTACATTTAAAATACAAGCAAACAAAGAGCATTGAACAAACAATGATCATCAGTAAAGTTTGGTGAAGCAGAAGACATTTGAATCTAATTTTTAACATAAATTGTATACGGGTGTTAAGAATTGTGAAAATATACTGCTTTATTATGTAAAAATAGAGCTCTATGACAGAAATAATTCATAATTTCATTATAGTGTCCCATTTCAGTGTTATGAAAAAATACTACTTGTCACAAGTGATGCAATTTTCATTAAATATTAGTGCCTTGGTTTGCTTTTTTAAAAATCATTTTAAATCTAAATGCAGTCGGTAAAGGGACAATTACAATTTAAACGTGGAACATTTATTTACGAGATTCAAAATAAATTGTACAATCTCAAAAAATCAGGGCTGCGAAGTCCGGGGGAGAATGACCTACTCCGAGTTGCGGACTATTCCGATTCTGACCCCGACTCCTTTACCCTAAAATCAATCCGGACTCCTGACTCCGCAGCCCTTCAAAACATCGTTTCAAAACAACATTTCATCAACTTTCTCTCAACTTAACCCCTTTAGTCGGAATTATAAAATACTTAACCAAAAATGCTTTTTTTTTTCGGTACTTATTGTACTACGGTAAAGACAAAATTTCATGTTTGTGGATGAAAAATTTAAAAGAGTTATGATGTGTCCAATATTCCGGGCAAACATTTTTGAATATATATTTAAGCTAAAAAAAATGATGAAACATCAAACAAACTTTAGTGTAAAATGTTCTCCAAACAGTATTAAAATATAATATATGCATTTGATATGATGAAATAAAAGATTATATATTTTTAAAAAAATTGGACAAAAAACCTCGTCTTTGCGACGAGAAGTCATGGTTAGAAAAATGAGCCATTTTCTATCTCCCAGCCCCTATTTGTTAGTGTTGTCAATCCCAAAACGAAAAACTCTGGCACAAATTATTTCTAACAGAATGTAAAGAGCCAACTACAGAAAAAAAATCAAGTGATTTAATCAATTACTAAATGATTTAACAGCTGTTTAAAGCAAATGTCAGTAGACCGACACCGGATCTGAAGGAACTTTGAACAGTTAGCGGCGGCAAGCATGTGGGAAATTTAACCAACTCCGCGGATAAAATGAAGATCATTGATTATTTTTATTTCTCGTGGAGCAAACGTAAACAAAAGAAATAAAAAAGGAAATAAGAGGGGCGAAATTTCAATGTCAACTGTACACTAGCGCCACACACACTGCGGAGCGTAGTAGCGGTCGATAATACTACCCGATTGGTTCTGCGTTCCTAGCAACCATCTAAAGGCGCCAGTAGCAGATTAAGCTTCTGAAATTCATCTCCGAGCAATGCTTACATGATGTGTCATGGAACCTAATAACCATTTCCGTCATTTTAAGGAGCTGTCATCGCCAACAAAACGTCTAAAAGTCACTGTTCCACATGGATTGACCAGTCCCAAAGCCACACTTCTCTGGCACATTCTGTTTTCCCTTTCTTCGTACTGTTATTGTTTTTGTTTTGGCGAGAAGTAAATTATGATGAGCGAGCTGCTGGCGAGAGAGAGAAAAAGGGAAAAAACAAACTGTTAGCCAGGTGAACTCGAAACCATTTTCCCCCAGAAGCTGTCAGGGGCAAGAACACGCGCCACTTTTTCCCTTTGCCAAGTGTGTCCAAGGTCGAGGTTGATGTTTTGAAGTCTTGGCGCCTCTGGGTTCCGACTTGTATATAAAACAGTGTCAGTGCTTGCTCTTGGGATGCTGGAGAAAGTTTCTTTCGTCTCACTTTTCTCGTGGTGTGCCCTCGTTGTGTTGTTTGTTTGTAAAGAAAGCTCAATCCAGACAACCCGAGGACTTCTAATCGTTCTGATGAAACGAGACTGAGGCGTGTTTGGATGAGTGGCGTGAGTGAATAACAACACGCAGGAGATGAGAGGACGGACTGTCTGTTACTGACTTGTTCGATTTAAAAGTTTCTGAACTATTTTGGCTGCAGGTTAGTTAATTTTATGCATCACATCGCATGTTGAATAATTTACTTAATCAGTTTGGTTTTAGATGAAATATAAAAAGTGGATATGCAAATCATTAACTTTATAAAATGCTGAATATATCAGTTAAAAATTTTAGTTTTCTTCCAAATATATAAAGGGCCTTTTACAGTTGGCTTTACAGTTGGTAATTTAGCTTATAAACCGACCAACGCACAACAAATAAAAGTTTACTATTATTTTTCAAATTTTCAGGTGATAAAAAATGAAAAAGAAATTCGCTGAGTCTTGATGCATTGCATTTGGATTGTATTTATTTAAATATTGTAAGATTAATGGTTTATTTGAAAGCAAAAGGAAAGTACCACTTATCGATATTTAAAACTTTAAGTTGAAAATTTGTATATTCAATGAAATTTACTGCGAAATAATTTTTTATAACATTTTCGCTGAATCTTTTATTATATTCACGGAATGCCTTTTCCTGAGGGCTAGCGGTCAGAATGATACTAATCCCCCCTCCCCCAACAAACACCTTTATTTGAATACTCCAACATACTTCCAAAAGCCCCCCCCCCCCCCCCCCACCATTACCCGAAAATATTTTCTGCGCATGGTCTTGCATTTAGGTTATAAATTAAATAAATGATTTCCATGTGCTCTTTTTGGATATAATTTGTAAAACACGTCGCTCATTGCAGTTCATCAAAATCGAAATATAGGAAGCCTCTTTTAGTGATGGAAGAGTTATTTAAGAATAGATCACAAGAATTAAGATGTATACATTTTTTGTCATTCGTTGTCAATTCGAGTCAACCGGTACTAAAAACTTCACTCAGTAATTCGGTCTTCAATGGAGAGGGAGGGGGGGGGGGGGCATAATTACGTTTGCTGAACTTCATTATACAGACACTAAATACATTTAAATAGATTTTTTTCATGATGGAATGACGCAAACATTTAGTTTATTTTTACTGAACTTCAAATTTAAAATTTTAAAGCAGCAGATTTATATTAGTTATGCCAGTTCTTCCCATCCCGTCACAAAAGTGACAGCGATATCCTGAAACGATAATTTTGTTTTTCTTCTAGTTTTATATCATAATAATATCCTAATTTTCCTTTTGCAAGAGTTACCATTTAAATAATTATAATTAACAATATTTTAAACTAATATTTAATTTTGAATTTAAACGGAATCAATAGGTATTCTCAAGGAGTTGAAAATGCTTTATTATTACTTTTTTTTTTTTTTTTTTTTGAGAAATGACGGATTGCTTGTTACCCTCACTTGATCAAAGTAGATGTTGCTCGGATTTTTCAGATTACAGATTACTATATTCGACAGTTGTTTTTAATATTAATTTAGAGAGCGAAATTTTTATCGTCGTATTTACAAATCGTCTGCGGTTTGATTTCATTCGCATTTTTTTAATGGCTTAACTCAACAACAAGACTTTACGTTAAAAAAAAGTTTTTTTTTGTGCGTAAAATTCCGTTTTTTCAGGAAAAAAACACCGAACTTAAACAGCAAAACTTCATATAATTTCCAGATTTCTAAGAAATTACTAAGATTTATAAGAAACAAAAATACATAACGTTATACGCTGTAAATAATCTTTATGATAAGTGTACTGATGGATATCGTTCATAAAATCTTTATTACAAATCGCCATTTCTACCTATTTATCCTAATCAATATTTCTTTTCTTATATTTATTCTTCGTATATTTTCATTACCTACTCTAGAAAATTACTAGTCATAATATGACGGGTGAAAATTTCTTGTCCATTTCCATTCCATTTGGAATTCAAGAAGTCAAAATTCAAATGAATGCTGGGTGCTTTTTTTTTTTTTTTTTTTCAATTTTAATTCTTTACTGATTTATTACTTTTTTCTAAAATTTGTGACATTTTAAAATAATTGTGGACTAACTTTTTTTATTTTAACGAAATTTAATCAGTTATTTTCAGTACTGTCGGCACAATTTTTCTCTGCATCATTGTTGCTATTATGTATAACATAAGACGCACTTACTCTCTGAGATAAATATTCACAGGAAAGCTGCATAATTGACATTGAATTAATAGATTGATTTTTAAAAAAATGATCTTCTGGTTATAATTTTTCTGGTTAAAATTCTGGTTTTTATGTTAAAAAAATTAGTACATCAATGCTTTTTTATGTGTTCATATTTCTGCTCTTTTCTTCCGTAAGCACAATCTGTAACAATATATATTTTCTAAAAATATGCATGTATTTGCCGAAAATTGTTGAATGTCCTGCTTTTGAGGAAAAAAAAATGTCACTTTGCGTCAAGGTTGTCCGGATTTTTCCATCGCGGGAAAAAAACCTGGAAAAAAAACACCCGAGATGAAATATAATTTTTTCCATATCGTCCCCTTTTTTCGGTACTAAAAAAAGCACGACTAAATTGAATAAATTAGCAAAAGCAAACAAATATATTTATCCTTCCAATTGAAGAAATGTTCTTGCATCAAACTGTCACACATTCAGTTGTGTATACAGTACACAATGTGAAATATATATTTGTTTATTTAACAGTTTTTTTTAAATGGTATATTATCATATTTATAAAACAGATAAATATTAACTTTCAGTTTTATTGCATTTAGTGACTATCATGAAAAATGTACATTTGTTTTAAAGTTAAAAAAAGTTGTAAATTGGCTATATATCAAATATGAAATATCATGTAATAACATATGAAATTGGCGCTTAAAAAGAAAACAGCTTTGACATAAAATTGAGTTTATTAAAATATTTAAATAAATTTTAAGTCGACCTTTTTTGGTTTTGTTCAAATATTTGTTCACTATATTTTCAGTTTTGAACTTCTTGTGGTGTTATGATATGGGTTTCGAAACAAATATTTTTTCTTTCTTGAGAATGACATCGAATTTAATAATTATAACAATTTTGTAATGAAACAGTTCATTAAAAGCAATAATACAAATGCTTATTATTTTCTAAAATGTATTGCGTCGCAAATTGCTGCAAAAATAAAAAATGTTAAAGTAACAAGCGGAAAATTTTACCTAGAAAAACTTATAACACTCAAGTCTGGGATTTAAAAATTACCCAGTTTAGCTCAACTGACTTTTTTGAAATTGTTGACTGTTGAATTTCAACTTAGAGATTCAGAAATAGAGCCCGTTTAACTTATTTTTCCTATCGTTTTTATATTTTTTATTCAAGATATTGTTACAAGATTCATAAAATTTACCTTCCTAACCTCGTTTTGTCCTACATTACTAACTAAGACACGATATTTGTTTTTAATTCTGCTTTTATAAACACATTTATTTATTTTTAAATGTTTCTACCATGAGAAAAAGAAAATATCTTTTTCTTTAAAAAAAATTAATACGATATAATAATGCAAATTATTTTTAACTGCTTCCATTTTGTTAATTTATTCAACTTTACGGTAAAAAATATTCATAAAAATCGTTGCACGAAAGTTTAAATATTATTATTATGATTATATATTATTATTATTGCGGATTTTTTAGATTATGATTAAAATGCAAGATTACGAGTTTAATTTTTTTTTTTTTTGAGAAATAATGCAGCAAAATTATATATTAATTCTATTACATCATCGTAATGAATACATGTATCAAACATTTCATTTTGCTCAATTTCGTCCATTTTTTCAATTCCGCCACCCCGAACTTTCAACGAAAAAGGGGACAAAATACCAACCCTGCTTTGGGTGTAGCAAAATCTTTGAAAGTAACCCTTAAATTAACCCACACCGAAACAGTGACGTTTCGGTGTAATAATTTTGCATTGAATTTCAGAAGGAAATAAATCTTTCCCTGCTTTTCTTTCCGTGTCCGAAGAAACACCCGCTCCTGCGCTCCACCCAAATACCGCTCTTAATTTTTAATGAAAGCTTTCTTCTTTTTGGCAGAAGAGAAGTTTTGCCTTAATTGCAGAATCTGGAAACGTAAAAAAGACCACCCAAAGTTGAAAAATAAGTCTATAGTCTACAGGGGTGCCCACCTTTGGATATGGCGCGCACTGCGCCGTTGAAGTTCTTAGGGGAGGGGGTGTTTTGAGGGGTATTTTTCTCATTTGGAGGGAGTCTTTTACTTTTGGGGGCTGGGTCACCATAATATTGAAGGGGGTGCGCCCTTGCGGGGGCACCAAGCGTTAAATTGGCGAAACATTATTTTTTAAAGGAAAAATGAAACATCACTGGCATTTGTTCGCACCATACTGAGACCATGACTAAGGTGACCCCCGTTTTGAAAGGTACAGACCCGTTTTCAGGCAGTCAGTCCCGTTGTCCCTGCGCATGAAATGTACCGTTTTCTGAAAGTTGGCAACCTACCAGGGTTCGTGATTTTTTTTTTAATAAAAAATTAGATTTTTTTGATTCCGATCAGATTTTTTTAAAAATGTTCAAAAATTTACAGATATTAATTACTTTACATTTATAAACATAATATATTTCATACAATAGATGAATCCACTCCGCTTACTTTTAAAATTTAGATAAGTTCTCTAACTATTCAATAAATGTTTAAGATGTGATTTTGTTTTATGCTTTGCTTAAATATAAGGTTTCCATCATTGTATACGATTTTATATGTTGAATAATTACTTTTCTTAATTATATTTGTGATGGTGCATAAGAAAAACTGCAAATTTTTGTTTTGTTCTGAGCTATGATTTTGGAGTGAAAGCAATATTGCAAGAGTGAAAAACCTGTTACACACACAGAAAGAGGGATCTATGTAGTTTTGCCTGTTAAAGTTCAGATAGTATAATGCAGCGTAGTTAAATTTAGAGCAATACATTTAAAAAATGTAAAATTAATTTATAAAAATAAAATCAACTGATTTTAAGATTATTTTGACTTGCAATCATTTTGACTTGCAATCATTTAAGCCATCATTTAAGCAATCATTAAAACATCACTTGATTCAAATCAATTGATTTAAATTGATGATTTTTTAAAAAATCACTTGATTTAAATCAAGCTAATTTTAAACAACAAACCCTTCAACCTACTCTAGCAAATTGAAATAAAAAGAAAGAAAGAAAGAAAAGGGTAAGAAACTTAAGCAGTAATGATAAAATATAGAAAACGATTACGTTAGTCACGCAAGTGAAAAAATAATAATAACCAATCGAGCAAAGCAAGCATAACCACCAGTATTTGTTCTAAGATAACGACGCGATCATCCCGTTGAAAATGGTTACCATATCTGGTAGATGTTAGCCATTTTGGCTTTTTGTGTAAATTACACTTGGGCTCATTAAAAGAACATGTAATTGGCAGTTATTAAGCCACCTTTTGGGGAATGTGTTATAAATATTCAAGTACTGTTAAACAAATGAAACAAAGTTATCAAAAGGTGGTAAGGTGGTGCAGTACTCAATTCACACATGTCAGCTACTTTTTGGTGAACTTTAAGTAGTGCTTTGACTATTTTCAAAACTTTTCATTTGATAGCCCTGGTCTAAGAGATAGAAAAATAGAAAGCAAGAAATGTTAGTAATAAGTTTAATTGCTGATAGTAATTGAATAAAAATGTGTTATTATATGTGTGTCTATAGAAATCTGAGGTAACGTTTTCCTTTTTATAAAGTTCATTTCTGTACTTTGTAATATGTACAAACCACTAAAAAAAAGTTTTTAATAACAAGCATCCTGTTATACTGTTGACTAAAACCTAAAATTCTAAAGCTTCCCGGGTTAAAGAAAAAAAAATTCTGGTCACTTAAGTCACGAACCCCAAGATCTCTGAAATAGGGCTAACATGGAGAACTTAAATGGGGCTAACAGCATCCATTTACATTAAAATTAGAAAATCGCCCTTCAAGGTATGACGGGTGAAAATTGCTTCTACATTTGAACGAAGCCATTGCCTGTTTGGTGTTATTTCAGTAGTTGAAATTGTAACCCTAACTCCAGTGGATTAACTTAAAATTTCTTGTAGATAGCGTTCATTGTTGACCATTTTTTCGTTTCTTTATTCCCCTGAAATGACAGTCTTACCAGTGAGTTAGTTACCGGAGTAGTTAAGTTACCGGATCGAGTTCTGCCTGGTCACAATAAAATCTTTCCCTGCATGTTAAACATTACCAAAATAAATTATCAAACTATCATGCCGTGGCGCGAGTTTCACTGTTGAAACACGCGGGTTACTCGATCATCGGCTATTATTTATATGAGGATAGGCCACTATTAAACAGTGTTTTCCAGCGTGGGGTGCAAGCCCCGTTGGTAGTTGCATAATGCTTTAATTATATAATAAATCAGTTAATAATAGCAAATTATTAACTCGTGAAATATTTTATATATTTATTCTAGGAGAGGTCAAAGGTTGGAGAACGAATATTAAATTATTGAGTCTCCATTTTTTATTCTTTTTTTCTGCTGTTTCTCTAGTAGTTTGATACATAAAGCTGCAGCATTTGAAAATCGATTCAAATCATTGAACTAACATTCATTTTATTTATGTGCTTGAATGATAGCGGTAAACAACTGTTTGAAAGTTAAAAATTCTTTTTTTAGAAATAAAATGGTATTTTGCTGGGAAATATTCATTTTGATTGGTTAAGAAACTTGCTCCTTTATTCCGCGATGTTGTGTTTCTGTTTTATTTTACTGGAGAGAGATTGATCGACAATTCTCTCTTCTATTGTTATAAGCTGATTGCATCAGTTGTCGGTCGGTTTTGAAGTCAGCAACGTCAACTTTAGATAGCAGCAATTCTTTGCCTCGCATCAATGAGTTTGTGGGAAAATGCTGAAATTGTGATTCTGCGATGACTAGCGCAAGCAAAATCCGTTTTTTTTTTTTTTTTTGAAATACTTATGCTCATTTGGTTCAGAACCGGAACAGTTTGAAGTTAACTGTGACTAGAATTTGCGAGACACTTTTCTTTATTTAGGTTTTTCTTGTAAAAGTAGAAAAATTATTTTATTTTTTTGATTTTGAAGTATTTTGTTCATTCCTGATTCATATAAAAAAATATACTGTCGAACTCGCTTATAACTAGGCTTGCCAGATTTCTGAAATGTTCAGCCGGGACAATGGAATGCCCCCCTCCCCTCCAGCAATGTTGCTATTAAAAAATGTACACACCTGTGGCTGATTTTTGGTGATAAAAAATAGCAGAGCAGATACAATTTGAACATTTCACTTCTTTGATGTAAATATTTACAATTTATTTTACTTAGAAAAACTTTGAGGAATAAAAAAAATCAACAATATTTAGATATACTTTTTATTTAACTGGACTTTTTTGGGCAGTCTTTTTTGGTTTTAATCTTGTTGTGAAGTCGTCACACGCTAATCCGGTATTAATTTTACAAGTCAATGGTACCCATGATAAAGTAATTATCATAAATAATCCTTCACAGTTAATCATTTCGAGTTTTTTTGTTTATTTGTAATCAAACTTATCTTTTTCCGGGATGTGAAGAAACCGGCAAAGACACCGAGATTTTGTGTGAAAACCGAGACTGTCCCGGTGTGACCGGGACAGTGCTGGTTTTCAGGAAAAATCCCAGTGTCCCGACCGGTTTACTCCAGGTCCGGAAAAAGATAAATTTGATTAGATGAAAAAAAAGTCTAAAAAATATTAACCGTGAAGGATTATTTTGGATAATTACTTTGTGGTTTGAAACATAGACTTATAAAATTAATATCAAATCAGCTTGTGAGGATTTTTACAACATTGAAACCACTAGCGAATGAAAAATACATGTAAATATTGTTCAAGTTTTTATTCCTCATTCAAAGTAATTCTTCTTAATGTAAAAAATAAAATGATTAAATTTATCTGCTTGTGTCACTTATTACCCCTGGTTTAGGCTCATAATTATTTATTATTTATTCATAGCATTGAGAATGAACTACCCTCAAAATACCCTAAGAACAAGCTAGGAGTGTGTTCCCTTTAGGGGTGTTTGTGATCCGAAATTTCCAAATATTTTGGACTGACAACACATTTTAAAGCTGAAAAATTGTTAAAAAAAAAAAAGAAAACTTTAAAAATGTTTCTTTTCAATAATTTCTGTTTGTATGTTGCAAAATTTTTTACGGGGAAGGGGGGGGGGGGTGTCGAGTTCCTCATAGTTTCTGAAAATTTCACTGTCTTCAGAAAATTTTCTTGAGTCCACTATCACCCCCTGGTTTCCTTTTGAATACTCACGACGGGGGGGGGGGGATATACCGGTGTCCCGGTTGGACATTTCAGAAATCTGGCAAGCCTACTTATAGCGAGCACGAAGGGACGACCATAATATTTGCTCCGTTTCACCAAAAAAACAGAGTTCGTGAAAAATCCTAAAAATTCCTGCATACTTGCTTCGTTTTTATTACATTTCTGTACAATACTAAAGAATTTTGTTGATTTACTTCAAACTGTTTTAACTGTCTCTTTCTTGAGTTATTGATTTGGAGAAATAATCTTAGCGTCACAGCCATCCCAGGCCACGAAAAAGTTTGAAAATTTTCAGCACATCAGAAGTCATCATTGGCGGATCTAGAACTCGAGCGAGGGGGAGGGGGGGGGGGGTAACCCTGGTCCAAGTGGGGAGTCATCGTTTTAGAGGGTCTTTTTCGTCGTTTTTGCGGAAACTCTCAATTTCGGTGGGGCGGAGGAGGGGGTGGGCAACGCTTTTTGAGGGATGAAATTTTTTCTACAAGAGGTCTCTCTCCGGAAAAATATAGGACTTTAAATACGGTTTTTTACTTGAAATAAACTAGATAGTTTATACTAGATGAGTCTGCAATAGCTAAAACCATGCTCAGGCAAAAACTTCTTACAAAGCTGAGTAGATTATCATATTGGTAGATAAAAATACATTCGTATAACAAAGATGCAAAACATTCAAAAAATCATTTATAGGTTTTATGTGAAGAAAAAAAGTTCGGAGATTCTCCGGAGGAATTTTCTAAAACAAAATTTAAATCTATCTGTGCTGATATTTGGGAGGAGGTGCTCGAGGGGACCCTCTGGAAATTTATAAAAGTTGAATTCTTAGAAGAGCAATTTTTGACTCTCGTTTAAAGACGTTAAGAGTGTAACAAAGAATTTAGGTATCTTCTTCGGCTAAATTTAGAAATTGAAATTTCAAAGACACAATTTAGTCTATATTTTATAGTAATATTAGGAAAAGTGTTAGTGTTTGGAGATCTTCTCCAGAACGTTTTTGAAATCGAAATCTGTAAAACGCATTTTCAGGCTCTCTTGGACGATGCTAGAAGACGCGTTGGAGTTCGTGGGCTATATTCTGAAATGTTTTGATATTGAAGTTCTGAAAACACAATTTTAATTTACATTTTGATGGAATGGATTGTCTCCAATGAAATGTTTCAAGCTTGAAGGCCTAAAAGTGAATCTTTTTTAGTCACAGTGTTTGAGGACTGTCCCTACAAAATTTCTACATTAAAGCTAGAAAAGCAATATTAAGCTTTTTTATGGTATTGTTAGGGAAAGGAGATTTGGGACTCGGGAGCCCTTCTCCGTCCTAAAAACACATTTTAAAGCTCACTTCGGCGACGATAAATATACATAGAATTAGTTTCACACCTGAAGTAGTTTGAAATTGAAACGCCAAAATAAAATTTCATTCTATGTTTGTACAAAAAAGGGGTGAATATTATGTAAAATGGAAAAAAAGAGCTAGAAAATTTTCTCCAGAAATATTCAAAAATATTGTATTAAAAATGCTATTTTAAGTAATGTTTGGTGACATGTGGGGGAAGCGAAGACTCACCCAACAAAATTTTCTGAAATTAGAGGCCTAAAAACGGTTTTAGGCTCTCTTTGTAAAAGTATTGCAAAATTTAAAATCTCCAAAAATTCGGCTTTTCCCGGAGCAAGTTCTGACCTCATTGGGAGGGGGGGGGGGCTATAGCGCCGGGTTAGTCTGAGAACGAAGTAAAATGTACAATTGTGTGAATTTGAAACTGATAACTTCAGCTAAAAAAAAATCTTGATAGCATCAGGATGAAGCTATTTCCTCTAAGCCATTATCAATCATAATGGTTGGAAAGATGGAGATGCTGCCTTTTGGATGTTGCCAAATTAGTGAACTTCGATAGTGGTAGAAAAAAGGGGCAATTAGTTTTCAATTAATCAATAATTTAAAAATAATTTATATACTACTTTTATATCTTATCTGTATCTCTCTTATTTGCATCGTTTTTATTACCGCTAAACGTAATTAACTTGAATTAGTTTAGCCAAACGTTTTCTGCTTCGTATTCAATCTGCAATTAGAAACTTAATATTGTATTTGGTTTTAATCAAGCTTATTTTCAATGCTTTTACTTCAAGGATTAAAAAGTTTATTTTCAAGGACAAAAACATTTTTTTAACGCATGATTTAAATACAGCATTACGAAAAGCTCTTTAGAAAGGAATTTTCTTAACAAGAAGCAACTTTTGTAGGTTTTTTAATTGCACTCATTTGCACTTTAAATTCATTAAATATCTGGATATTTAATTAGTATTACGCTTTCATCTTCATCAACACAGTTTAAAAATTCGTTTCTTTTGTATTCGCGTTGATTTTTTTTTTTAAATTGCATGTCTGGATTTTTCATTAGAATTTCGCTTTCTTTTTTCATAAATATATTTTACAAATTCGTTTTGTTAGTATTTTCTTTTATATTTTTGTCATTTGATTTTTCGATGAAGAGTTTTTTTTTTTATTTCAAAACGAAACTTTATAAAATATCTGGGTATTTGATTTAGTATTTAACTTACTTCTTTATTAATACGTTTTGAAAATCGTTTTCTTTGTGTACACTTTGTAAAGTCTTAAGTTTATGTTTAGTTAAAATTTAATAGAATTACTCTTTCTTCTTCATCGATACATTTTACAAAATTCTTTTTATTTGTATTCACTTCATATTTTTGTTAGTTGCTGTTATGATGAACAGTTTTTTTTTTAAATTTTTAAATGAATTTTCTTCAAACGTCTGGGTATTTAATAATAATTTCACTTTATTCTTCGTTAATGCATTTTGAAAATAGTTTTCTTGGTTCATTTTGTAGCGTTGGAAAGCTTATTTTATTTCTTATTTAAACTTCATTAAATATCTAAATACTTACCTAGCACATGAAATACACCTCCAGCTCAGTCATTTCCAGCCGAGGACTGCAGTTTCGTGCTTATTACCACTCATCAGCCCGGCATAGGAAAGTGACTGAGCTAGAGATGGAAAACCTCTTAAGGAAGCCAATAGTGCGAAACGAACTGGTTTTTTACGCAACTAATTGCTTGCATTGAAATGACCAACTTCATCAAAAAAATATATTTTTTGTTTATTACATGTTTAAAAGCAAAAAGAAATTTAAGATTAAAAATGAAGATATTGCGCAATTTTTTTTCTGAGTGAAAAGAGTTAATTATTGTTTACTATTTTGCATGGTTAAAAAAGGATTGACCCGATTTTCTTCAATTTTGACTACAACCTTGGGAGGATCAATGTTATAATTTACAAATTTTATTATTAACTACCCGTCGGGTTGGTCGACTTGTTAATCCACAAATAACCGACAACGGTTAAACCCGTAAATATTACTGTCAAATCACTTATATTCGCAAGGAATTTTTTCTCATGATATTAACGAGCTTATCGTAATCGCGTAAATTTAGGTCTCGCGAAATATCTTTTCATGGCGCACTTTTCAACTCTTGGTTCTGTTCGTATTAAATTCGCTAAATTTTCAGGTTGCAAAATCACCGGTATCTTCATATTCAGGAAAATTTCAGCTCGCGAAAATAATATTAACTAGCAATATTGACCGCAAATATTAACTGTAGTTATTCATTTTCCCTTTAGGTGTCGAGATGTCTCCATATTACAATAACTTGATCATCTATATATATAACTAGTGGACCAAGAAAGTAGAAGCAGACCTTAATATAAAGCTTAATATAAAGTATGTGCTTGAAGAATTTACAGTAAAACTTGGCTAACATTGAAAACTAATACTTAAAATCTATGTGATAAAATAACTGCGGTGACCAAGGCTATCACATACTAGTAATTGATCAACCTGCATATCGGTTAATTTTTCGTCAGGAAAAAAAAAAGAAAAAAAGATATTTGTATATTATTACCACATTTGCATAGGTTCAAGGTAAGTCGACGTTAAGTTTTTGATAAAAGTAGAGGTTTTAGATTTCCAGTTCCATTAACAGTTATCATCAGAACGAACTGAAATTGGCGGTGAAAGCGAGATAAAAGCACAGAAAACAAGTTTGAAACTAGTTCGACATGATTTCTTTGAGTTTTGAAAAGAAATGTCTGAAGCATATACTTTAAAATTGGA